>NW_027491765.1:600000-797725 GCF_021521415.1 Bidens hawaiensis
TGAATACCTTCATGGTTAATCAAGTGTCCTAGAAACTGTACTTCTTGTAACCAAAACTCACACTTTGATAATTTAGCGTAAAGCTTCTCTTTCCTCAATAGTGTCGTCAAAAGTGTATGAAGATGTTTGACATGATCTTCACTGGTTTTGGAATAAATAAGTATATCATCTATGAAAATGATTACAAATTTATCCAAATATGTGATGTGTTCTAAATTATACATACTTTTATATAAGTATTCCCTACACTTTAATTATTTTTTATAGTGGTCTTACTTAATATTATATCTAATTAATAAGTACTGTGTTAATTGGTTAATAATTATAGTATACTATTGTGTTAGCATATTTTTGGTATTTACGATTTCTTGTTCTTTAACCGATTAATTTACAAGTTGAATTTGTAAGTACAAATAGATTTAATGTTTAATTACAAAATCGGTTTAGAAGTTGAATGTTGAATTCTCATTGGTGGTGTCATAACATGGGAGCATATAAATTGATGAGGACACCATATGGTTTTTATATTGTTTATCTAGTTTTAAGAATGGTTAGAGTAAAGTTATAATATCAAAAATATATATTACAGATTTGTGTATTTGCTTTGTATAGGAATTGGAAGTAAACGAATCTCATGGATTAATTGGTTTGTGGGTCGCGCCAAATAATTAACGAGGGCCTAAGAGTTAAAAATTTAGTGGACAGGCCACTTTGGGGTTACAAACCAATTATTTGTGTTGGCAATGATTGGAGGTTTTTGGAAGGCTACGCAAGTAAAGGGGCATGGACGTTAATATTATATTGATATGTTGGCTAAAAAAACAAATATATAATCATCATCATCTTGGGGGGTTTAAAAAAAAAACCTACGGTGGAGGACGAAGTCAAGGTGGAAACTTGGGCAGGCGCCAATCAAGGGTTGCTGCTGTGTTTTGGAATTTTGAAGCAAGCTCGCACCTCAATAAAGTCAACGAATTAAAGAAGCAAGCAGGCAGGAAAATTAATTTAACCAGGCTAGTAGCTCAATCATATTTATATCTTTGTACGATGAACTATATTATCTATTTTATCTTTGATTCATCATTTATTATGATTGGCTAAACTATTAGACTTCCCGGGTTCGGATGAATACTTTTTAGACTCGTTTTACTTTTGGTTTTGGATTAGTTATTGATTGGTTCATGTTTTGGTAAAGTTTTTATTTTTATTGGTTGTGATGCATATGCGTATTTGGTATTAATTTATTATCAATTTATTGTTCCATATGCGTCTTTGTGAATGTCTTTCATGTATGGATGCATATTAGGTTGCTTACTGTGTGTTTGTAACTAGTTTATGGTATATAGTTAACGTATTCCATAGGAGCGGTAATTGAGAGTTTAGAGATACCTTATATTCTATCACTTGAGAGACCGGGAGGTAATTAAGTGTCGTCTGTTTTGGTCATTTGCGGGTTTGGGTAGTGATTGCACGGGAGTGATTTACCCTAGATTCCCTTAGATTCTTGCAGATACGAATTATAACCGAATTCAATAAGAATACCCTTTTACGCCTTAGGGTGTTTTGTGATTAGAGAGACCGGTAGGTAATTTAGTCTTTAGGTGCCTTAGCATAGTTAGGTAAGGTGAGACCGAGAGGTGATCCGAACCATTAAACCGTTGAGTTTACTTGATATTTAAGGTTCTTAGGTATTGTTGGTGAGACCGGGAGGTGATCTAGCGTACTTTAGTTAATCCCTAAGTTTCATATTTTTAGAACACGGTACCAATAATAAATCCAATTCCGAGAGTTTAAGAGTTGACTAGTAGGATTCGGTACCTAGGTAGTTGTTTCCCCTATTTGAGTTTTACCTTTATTTGTTCGTGTTAGTTTTAGTTTAAGCATTATTTAATTTATAGTTAATAATAAAAAAAACACAAAAATCAATTAAATCTATTTATTTAAGATATTAGTCAGAGTCTAGTTTAGGTGTCGCTAGTGTCCTGTGGGTTCGACATCCGGACTTCATTAGGCTTTACTACAGTTGATAGGTACACTTGCCTGTCTAGTGGTCTAGCATTAGAAGAGTCTAGATTTATAAATTTAAAACTAGATTGTCTAAGTTACGTTAGGTTTTTATAGATCGCGTTTTGCACATCAATATGGTTTACATATTCGGTTCATCATATCCATGAATGCAGCTGGTGCATTTGTTAAACCAAATGGCATGACTGTAAACTCATAATGACCATATCGTGTCCTAATAGCTGTTTTAGGAACATCTTCTTCTTACACTTTTAATTGATGGTATCCTGAGCCTAAATCAATTTTAGAGAAATATCGAGCTCCTTGGAGTTGATCAAATAAATCATCAATTCTTGGTAAGGGATACCGATTCTTAATTGTGACCTTATTCAGTTCTCTATAATCGATACACATACGCACTGACCCATCTTTCTTTTTGACAAACAATACCGGTGCTCCCCAGGGTGACGCGCTAGATCGTATGAAACCTTTTACTAGCAATTCATCTAATTGCTTCTTTAGTTATAACATCTCTGTTGGCGCTAATCTATATGGTGCTTTAGTAACTGGCGCTACTCCTGGTATTATATGAATTCTAATTCAACTTCTCGATCAGGCGGTTGTCCGGGTAAATCTTCTGGAAAGACGTAAGAGTATTCCGATTGTAACATCCCCAAAATTTTGATCCAAATTTGAAAACTTAGGAAAGTTGAGGGATTAAAAATAATACCAAGTCAAATCATGACAAAATATTAAATAAGAAAATGTAAGAAAAATAAGGAAATAAAAATATTTCCTAAGTTTACTTACATGAAAAGAAATTCCATCCCACATTGAAAAATGTAAGAAAGTGGAAGCATTCCACTAAGGTATAAATAAGGGAAATGGAATCCATCCTACATTGGAAGTGGTAAAGAAATGGAAGCTCTTTATAAGAGATAGAATTTCCATAGTTATATTCTTTTATGAATATCATGCACCAAGTGGTCCTAGCGGATGGTGCGTAGCACCCGACGCGCACGCGTACGGGCTCGGGCTCGGACGAGGTCGAGGACGATGGCGACGGCGACGACGACGACGAAGGGCGCAATGTGGCGCTTTGATGGCGCACTTCGCACGCTCGTATCGCCGCGAGCCGCTTAAGAGCCACCTTAGTATTTTTGGACAACGAGAATTAGACCAGAAATGACAAGTTACTAAAATACAGGGACTGAAAATGAAAAATAATTTCCAGAGACCCATCGCGCTACGCGATGAGTCCAAGGAGACGGCCATCGCGATACGCGATGGGCCGTGATGACTCATCAACACGTGTCGCACTCCGGCGACACGTGGCAACACACCATGACACGTGTCAGACCATGTGGCGACACGTGGCAGACGTGTCAGGCCACGTGGCAACACGTGACATAACCTCAGAAAGCTAGGCATCGCGTACACGATGAAGGAAGAAAGGAGCCCATCGCGTATCGCGATGGGATCCAATTTTGGCTATAAATAGGGAGGCTCACGGCATTTCCCACACACACATTTCCACCCTCTCTCTAAAATTTATACTCTCTCTACCTCGGTTTGCGTACCGAACATTGTTTTGCGTGCCACCGACCCGACAAATAACACATCGTAATCCGTACCATAAACCCGGTGTTTTCCTCGAAGTTCGTGACTCACGAAAGTAACCCGACATTCCGTCTCGAAGTACGTGCATGACCTGTCGACCGAACATTGCCTTGATTTTCGTGCAAAGGAAGGTGGATCAATAACGTCTCGAGAAACGTGCAGATAGAGTAGAAGTGCTGCCCGTATAAACTTAGGAAATCTAACTCCGAATACCCGTGCGAGGTAAGGGGTTCTGCCTAAGTTATTATTATATTATTATAAATGGCTTAAGACCATAGTCAAAGTTATAGCCAAACCTTGATTACGATTAAGAATAAAATAACTTTTCTTAAGCAAAGGTTATAGTTAAAATATAGTTTCTTCTTGATTAAGAAACGTAAGCAAGTTTATTCAAGGGATATAACTAAATAGTATTTCTTTATTGTTAAGAAATATAATATTATAAAGTAATGTTTCTTCTTGAAGAAGAAATATCGTGTGTAAATGATAAACAAACAAAGGGACTAAAGGTCCAAATGTTTTGAATAAACAAATGTTTTTATCAAGGTTAATCCCATACGAAATAGACTAAAGGTCCAAAGCTAGATCGTTGATCTAGTTATTTATACAAAATGTTATTCTCGTACTATAGGTCCGAGGTAACAAAACAAGAAGAAGAATCAGAAAACAGGAATCAGTAAAAGAAACTGATTATAAACAGACAAGGTGAATACGCCTCAAACCTTTTATACTGAGTCAGAATGTTTGCATAGGATTTACGAATCCTTAAAACTTTGTGTACAATAATAAGAAACGGACACTCTGATTAAGAGTATACATGTGTCTGGATCCAAACATACATGGTGACTCGACATTTCTCCGAGGCCATGCATATCATCAACATGCCTCTGAAGGTCTACGGGACTGTTAAGAGAAATGATATTGTGTATATAATTAATTGTACATGGTACTTAGGGTAATTTGATCCCAATTTAGTTGGGTGCATAATGAGTAGTCACAAAGGTATTATTTTTGGTTTCACAAAGGTATTGAAAAGAGATTTTAGAGTCAGCGTTATTCACCAGCTTTGTACTGATGTATTCTTTTTCCCACCATGTTACAGGGAAACAAGAAAGGTTAGAACGTACAAGCAAGAAGGAATAGAAGATTGGAGTTATAGTCATTAGATGCTATCTGATGGCTCAGATATTTTATTTAAAAATATTACAAAGAGTTCTGTTTTCGGAAGAAATGTATTGTAAACGATAGACGGGTATTTAAACCCGACTTTTTAATAAGTTTTCAAAGTAATAATATTTTATTAAAGACTTCCCTTGAAATAAAACCCGCAACTCTGATTTATTTACAAAATAGGTACCAACTATTGTTCCCACGCCTAGGCCCTAAAGTGGGGTGTGACAGGTTGGTATCAGAGCCATCAATCTTAGCGAATTAGGTATTTAATTATACCTAGGTTTCGATTAAGGATTAGTTTTGAAAACTTATTATATGAATATTGATTCAAGCAATCAAGATACTTAGTTGAAAAGTATCTAGAAATCATTCAAAACTAAATACGGATAAGATATAACAAATAAGATAGGAGCGTCTACCTATCCCTAAAATTTAAACCTCGCGCAGATGTCCGATCGGCAATCTAGCGAAGAATCTGTTAAGTTTCAATCTGGTAAAGGAAAAGGATTTATGAGAACGTCTTTTCTCCCAATTCCTATATCTAGTGATGAAAGTTTATACCAAACAACAATGGAGGAAGATTCGGATTCATTTGATTCTGACATACCGTTAGCTCAAATAATTCCCAATCATAACACATTTGGAGTAGGATCAAGTAGATCCAAGAAACCAATGACGCCAAAGGAAGAGGTAATGACTTATCCGGGAGAATATCCTCAGGAATATTTTAATATTTCAGCAAGTCAATATTCTTACGTTGTTCGCACTCGAAAGGAAGAAATAATGGAAGAAGTGGAAGTGGAAGAAAAAGAAAAGGAGGATATCAAGAAAGATAGCAAGATCAAGAAATTAGTCATTCGCTAGAAGAAATAGAACCTTAGTAATTGTAGAGAGTATAATTGTAACAAAAATAATATGCACTCTTGTAACTATAATGAGATGAATAAAAGATATGTGTTGAATTCTCCGAATATTAGACTTATCTTTTAAAATTTTATTGTAGTATGTCAAGAGAAGAAAGTGCAAACTCTTACAATAGTCCTCCCAAGAAAACTGTGAACGAAGAAAACATTAACAATAAAAATAAGGATAATGAAATTCCCGCCCAATATAAAGAAGAAATTCAAAAGATGATTAAGGAAGCTATGAAGGACTTTTCTATGAGTCAAAGTCGACCAAAATCTAACAAAAGGAGTCGAATTAAATCTGTTCCTTCAAGAAAGAAAGAGGCTTATGATAGCTCTACAGCTAATAACAATAACCCAAAGAATAAGAAACGAAAGAAACTCAAAATCGGTGGATGTTCGTTCAAAAACTTCAAGTATTATGAACAAAGGAGTTTCACGGAGATAAAGGAGCCATCGCAACAGTGAGGTGGCTTGAGAAGATGGAAACAATAGTGATAACAAGTAAGTGTACCGATGAAGAGAAGATTCAGTATTCCCCCTTAATGTTTAAAGGAGAGGCGCATGAGTGGTGGAATGCTCTGTTGATGAGCAAAGGGAAATAAGTGATGTATAACTTAAGTCGGGAAACATTCAAAGGTCTCATACTAAAGAAATTTTGCCCAACTCATGAAATGGATCGAATTCAAACTGAGTTATGGAATCACAAGGTTGTTGGCACAAATCTTAGGGAATATAATACTAAATTCCTAGAATACTGCCGACTGGTTCCACATTTAGTAACTTCGGAATATAATAAAATAACTCGTTATATATATGGGTTACCAAGAGAAATAAGAGACATGGTACGATCCCATATGCCTGAAACAGTTGATTCGGCTATGGAATTAGCCGGATACTTAATCAACAGTATGATAAGGAATCAAAAAGAAGGAAAGAAGGAAAACCAAGAAAGCAAAAGATCCCGAGAAGCTAGGAAAGGAGGAAAGTACTCCCAAGTCAGCTTGTAAGACTTGTGGAAAGAAACATACTGGAAAGTGTCGACTAGAAAATACGAATAATTGTGCATACTGCAAGAGAGCAGGACACACAATAGAAGAATGTCATAAGAAGCTAGGAGTGTGTTTCACATGTGGAGAAACGGGTCACTTTAAGACTGAATGCCCAAAAAGAAAAGCTAATCAAGATTAATGAATGACAAGATCATATCAAAGAAATGTCAAGATAGATTAGCTAACTTTTGTATATTTGTAACTCGTTCTTAAACGAGAAGTTTTGTAATCAAAGAAAGGTATTTAAGTCCCTAAATTATAAATGAAATATTAGCATATAGATCGTGTTAATACACAAGAATGTTTATATTCGTTACCTCTAAAGAACAATCAAGAGGTTCAATTATTGAAAAGTTCATGCGAAACTTAGAACAAGAAAACGTTGAGAAAAGTTATCATCTAGGAGGATGATATACCAAACGTTAGAAAATATCTAAATATACAAGGTCAGTATATTAACGAAAGAAGTTCGTTATTGACCACAAGACATTTAAGCAATACAACTGATGGAATATTATTACCTACCTAGTAAGGTTGATCAAAAAGAAAAAGAGCTTGAAGATATTTAAGAAAATACAATTGCTAAGTATAGCAAATGAAATTAAAGTACAAAGAGTACTGTTAGAATATAAAGAACGTCATTGATCAAGATCAAGGATAAAATGGATTCGATAAACTTAATCTAAACAACAACTTAGTGAAATAAATTCAACAGATTGAATCAAAACAACAATGTAGTTAACATCAGTAAATGTTTAGAATACATAACGGTAAGTAAATAGTTAAACACAACTGATCAATGTGTTTAGCAATTTATATTTACTAATGATATTCTAAATTATGGACTAGTTACATCATTCGAGGATGTAAGTTAGCAACAAAACAAAAACCTTAGTCATTCTACATACAGATTGCAACAACAAGAACCCGATTAGATAGAATCTAATCAACTATAGAAAAGTAAGAACTATTCACTCTTAAACCAACGAATCTCGAGGACGAGATTCATTCAAATGTGGGGAGGATGTAACATCCCCAAAATTTTGATCCAAATTTGACAATTTAGGAAAGTTGAGGGATCAAAAATAATACCAAGTCAAATCATGAGAAAATATTAAATAAGAAAATGTAAGAAAAATAAGGAAATAAAAATATTTCCTAAGTTAAAGTTTACTTACATGAAAAGAAATTCCATCCCACATTGGAAGATGTAAGAAAGTGGAAGCATTCCACTAAGGTATAAATAAGGGAAATGGAATCCATCCCACATTGGAAGTGATAAAGAAATGGAAGCTCTTTATAAGAGATAGAATTTCCATAGTTATATTCTTTTATGAATATCATGCACCAAGTGGTCCTAGCGGAGGGTGCGTAGCACCCGACGCGCACGCGCACGGGCTCGGGCTCGGGCTCGGGCTCGGGCTCGAACGAGGACGAGGACGATGGCGAAGGCGAAGGCGAAGGCGACGGCGACGGCGACGGCGATGGCGAAGGGCGTTGGTCGCAATGTGGTGCTTTGATGGCGCACTTCACGTGGCGACACGTGGCAGACGTGTCAGGCCACGTGGCAACACGTGGCATAACCTCAGAAAGCTAGGCATCGCGATACGCGATGAAGGAAGAAAGGAGCCCATCGCGTATCACGATGGGATCCAATTTTGGCTATAAATAGGGAGGCTCACGGCATTTCCCACACACACATTTCCACCCTCTCTCTAAATTTTATACTCTCTCTACCTCGGTTTGCGTACCGAACATTGTTTTGCGTGTCACCGACCCGACAAATAACACATCGTAATCTGTGCCACAAACCCGGCGTTTTCCTCGAAGTTCATGCCACTCGAAAGTAACCCGACATTTCGTCTCGAAGTACGTGCACGACCCGGCGACCGAACATTGCCTCGATTTGCGTGCCAAGGAAGGTGGATCAATAACGCCTCGAGAAACATGCAGATAGAGTAGAAGTGCTGCCCGTATTAACTTAGGAAATCTAACTCCGAATACCCGTGCGAGGTAAGGGTTTCTGCCTAAGTTATTATTATATTATTATAAATGGTTTAAGACCATAGTCAAAGTTATAGCCAAACCTTGATTACGATTAAGAATAAAATAACTTTTCTTAAGCAAAGGTTATAGTTAAAATATAGTTTCTTCTTGATTAAAAAACGTAAGCAAGTTTATTCAAGGGATATAACTAAATAGTATTTCTTTATTGTTAATAAATATAATATTATAAAGTAATGTTTCTTCTTGAAGAAGAAATATCGTGTGTAAATGATAAACAAACAAAGGGACTAAAGGTCCAAATGTTTTGAATAAACAAATGCTTTTATCAAGGTTAAAGCTATACGAAATAGACTAAAGGTCTAAAGCTAGATCGTTGATCTAGTTATTTATACAAAATGTTATTCTCGTACTATAGGTCCGAGGTAACAAAACAAGAAGAAGAATCAGAAAACAGGAATCAGTAAAAGAAACTGATTATAAACAGACAAGGTGAATACGCTTCAAACCTTTTATACTGAGTCAGAATGTTTGCATAGGATTTACGAATCCTTAAAACTTTGTGTACAATAATAAGAAACGGACACTCTGATTAAGAGTATACATGTGTCTGGATCCAAACATACATGGTGACTCGACATTTCTCCGAGGCCATGCATATCATCAACATGCCTCTGAAGGTCTACGGACTGTTAAGAGAAATGATATTGTGTATATAATTAATTGTATATGGTACTTAGGGTAATTTGATCCCAATTTAGTTGGGTGCCTAATGAGTAGTCACAAAGGTATTATTTTTGGTTTCACAAAGGTATTGAAAAGAGATTTTAGAGTCAGCGTTATTCACCAGCTTTGTGCTGACGTATTCTTTTTCCCACCATGTTACAGGGAAACAAGAAAGGTTAGAACATACAAGCAAGAAGGAATAGAAGATTGAAGTTATAGTCATTAGATGCTATCTGATGGCTCAGATATTTTATTTAAAAATATTACAAAGAGTTATGTTTTCGGAAGAAATGTATTGTAAACGATAGACGGGTATTTAAACCCGACATTTTAATAAGTTTTCAAAGTAATAATATTTTATTAAAGACTTCCGCTGAAATAAAACCCGCAACTCTGATTTATTTACAAAACAGATACCAACTATTGTTCCCACGCCTAGGCCCTAAAGTGGGGTGTGACACCGATACTACCGGAATTTCCTTTAGCTCTTTTCCTTTGGCGCTAATGATTATAGAAATCATATATGCTACGCCTTGTTTCCTTAGATAGCTTGCCACTTTCATTACTGATATGAACTTCCTAGGCTTGAGCATTTTATCTCCTTGAATGGTAATGATTTTTCCCATTGGTGTACGGATTTCAATGGAATTTGTATTACATAGGATTCGAGCATTATTGGCTGCTAACCAGTCCATTCCTAATATGACATCGAATCCAGCCAAATTCATTGGGAGTAAATTTGCTTTAAACTTGTAGCCTAGTAAATTTATGTTTTCTTCTTTAAGTACTTCATGGATATGAATAGAATTTCCATCTACCGTCTCTACCGTACAAACTTGATGAAGTTTGGTTAATGGCTGATTTAAGGCTTGGCAAAACTTTGTGTTTATAAAACATTGATTTGCTCCGGAATCAAACAATACTTTAGCATAAACGTTATTGATAAGAAACGTACCCGCAATGACGTCTGGAATCATTGCTGCTTCTTGTGCAGTAAGCAGAAAAGCTCGTGCGTTCTTCTTAGGTCCATCTGTGTTCTTTGCTTTGTTGTCAGGCACCTATATCAACTTTGGGCATTCTGGACATATGTGGCCAGGTTCTCCACAGTTGTAGCAAACACGGCTCTCTTTCTTCAACATTCTTCATCCGTATGTCCAGCCATTTTGCAAAAATTACAATACTTAGTTTTCTTAAAAGCGCATCTCCTTGAATGCCTCTTTCTGCAAATTTAACAGAAAGGATAAGCATAAGATTGCCCTGTTCCTTTCTTCCGAAATTCTTGGGTAATCTTCTGGGCTAGATCTTTCTTTTTGTTTTCTTCCTGAGTTCGGACTAATCCGTCTGTCATGGAATTAGCTAGCTCAACTGTTTCTTCAATAGTCTGAGGTCTAGCTGACTTTACCAGATCGCGGATTTCACTTACTAATCCCCAAATATAACGAGAAATTAGTACTGATTCTGGCGAAGCCAAAGCCGGTACCATTCTTGCATATTCGAAGAATTTTTTCGTATATTTACGACACTTCACACCTTCAATCTTGTGGTTTAAGAACATAGTAGCAATCTTTTCTCTTTCATGAGGAGGATAAAATTTCCTTTGTACTATTTTTTTAAATTCTTCCCATGTCATAGTATAGACTATGTGACTTCCTTTTGATTGGAGAATCGTGTTCCACCATTCCATTGCTTCATTAATGAAGAGGTTAGAAGCATATATTATTTTATATTCTTCAGCACATTTACTGATTCTTATTATAGCTTCTGTCTTTTCTAACCAGCGTAGTGCTGAAATGGGTCCTTCATTTCCAGAGAATTCGGTTGATTTACAGGCTAAGAAAAACTTGTAAGTACAACCGTGAACTTTTGACTTTTTGGGTTGTGGGTTGCTATTTCCTCCATTCACGCTATGACTAGCCTCATTGTTAGACTTGCGTTTATTACTCTCGTTCTTATGCCTAATTACATAAACGGGTTGCCTAATAGCATCAGCAATTAAAGGAATTGCTTCAGATATTTTCAGAGCTATCATATTTTCAATAGCATTCATATTCAAACGATTTTCTTGATTATGAATTTCATGATTATGCTCGTTTTCGCGATTATGCTCATTTTCGGGATTGTGCTCATTCGACATCTGAATTACATACAAGAAATAAATTATTAATATCGTAGTCAAATAATAAAGTAGCAAGATATTAATAACACATAAGCATAAAATACACATAGGCACAAAATATGTCAAAATCGTCAATCTTTGCGACATTTACTCCTTTTATATATATGCATCACTATATTTTACATCTACACACTTTATATATATATATATATGCGTCACTACACTCTTTTTTTTACACAAAAGAAATTACGATAATGAACATATAAATATTATATATATAGCTTTATATATAAGGCTCTCGGTCATAGTATTTCCAGAGTAGGGTCTCCTCAATATTCCTCAGTCTATTGGCGGTATCCACCAACTCATCCCCATAGTGACGAAGCTCTGTCGTCATTTCCGGCGTCATGGTGGGGTAGTTTGCGGTTTCAGCCTGGAATGGTGCATAAGGATTTGACATCATTGTTTGATATTGCCAATCGTTTGTCCACCATTCTTCCATTTGAGCTTGACTGATGATGTCATCAGGGAGCATGGTATTATTTGGATCTTGGGATGATATATTAGGGTTGCTGGAGCTTTCTGCACCAATATCGTTGAATGCTGGTTGGAAGATTTCACATTCATCTAGGCATCTGCCTAGGCTCTCTTGCATTAGTATTGTTGACATAGGTGGTGGTAAAGTTGGTGGTGGTTCAATTGGTTGTGGTTGAGTTGGTTGTTTGACTGTTGTTTTTCCTTTCTTATTTCCTCTCAACCCCCGTTGCCAGTCCTTCAGCCTTCTTCTTCTTTTAGGCTTTGGTTTTTTTACAGGTTGGGCTTGAAAGATCATGGGTTCAGATTGTTGTTGGCTACATTCTCCTTCTTCTATATCCGTGGAGTTAACGGATATTTGTTCAAAAGCATCAACTATCTCACTCATGTTGTTAATCAAAAACAATAAAACAACGAACTCCAAACGAGAATAGTATTTATTTTCACGTGTGGTTAAAATCTTATTTTTATGGTTAACACATAAGTTAATGCATGTATTTCCTAACATTAATTTTTAAAATTAGATATTATTAAAATACCCATATTGCTTAAACCAGTGGCTCTGATACCACTTCAGCTGTCACAGCCCTCGACCCCTATACCCCGGGAGGGGAGCCGTGAACATTGATTGGTGGTATTGGTGTTTATTAAATTATTTTGCAGCGGAATATTTCATCAGAACCGTAGTTAGGAAAAATGATCAGAGTTATAAAAACACCATGTTTATTATTATAATAAACCGGGAATTTAATCCCTTTTCAACATAAGTTTTATAGGGTTAAACCCTAATTTACAAAACACATTTCTTTATTCCGGTGACAAGCCACTTATTTAAGCTGGAAGCCCGCAGGCATCATTCTTTTGTCTCTAATAAGTCACCTGAAACATGTTTAAAATATTTGATCAGCAAGAAATACTGGTGAGTACATTCATTTGTAAATGACACATTTTACAGTTACAACATTAAGATGTTTTTACACCTGCCTGCTTACAAATTACCGAAAGGTACTTGTCACTCGACCGCATCTATGACTGTGGTTATATTACTTATTGGCTAACACTTGTCCAATAAGTAACATGTAATAGCCCAGTAGGCAAGCCTTGTATACAAAACCCCACAATACTAGTAGTAACCATCCCGTAAGTCTACAGAGACTAAATCACTGTAATGTATTTAAAATACTTTATAAATACATTTGAAAATATTTAGACAATCTATCATGGGTTTTGTAGGTTTTGAAATCACCATGACAGTGTCGGAAAAATAGTTGTCTCACGCAAATGTGAGTGGTATAAAAACTTGAATGTCTCACCTTGCAAGTTTACAATTAAAGAAAACCTCCTGGTATTAAGCATCTAGGATAAATACAATGTAGTATAACTAGATTAGTATAAAACCAATAACCATAACGATAATCACGAGAGTAGATACTTTACACGATGGCACAATGTCATACCTTAACAGGCAGAGCTTTCGGATTCGTGTATATTTCTTTCGATCGGATAGGATATCGTTACGATACTCGGTATTATATTATATTCTTATATGTGTGTGTATTAAGAGAGAAACAGATTTTGAGCCAGAAATGAACGTCTCGTTTCCTTCCTATTTATAGTAAGTTTCGGACCCCGTCGCGGTACGCAATGGCCATAAATAGAAAGTCGTCGCGTATCGCGAAGGATCTTGTAGCTATGTCGAGTCAACCCTAGGCCTGCTACGTGGCACGCCACGTGTCCTCTGCGTAACCTCCACGTCGCGGTACGCGATGGGTAACCCAAACCCGTCGCGGTACGCGATGGAAGGAGTTTTATTGTTATTATTTTTTTTAATTTCCAACAAAAATACTAAGGCGGCCCTTAATGCGTCGATGCGAGCGTGCGAAGTGTAAAGTGCGCCATCAAAGGGCTACATTGCGCCCATTGCACTTCGCCCGAGCCCGAGCCCGTGCGCGTTCGGGTGCTTCGCACCCTCCTCTAGGACCACTGGGTATGATATGTCTTATAAGAACATTAACATAAAATTTCATTTCTTATAAAGAGGTCACTAGTTTGTTAATCTAGCGATGTGGGACAAGAGTTTACAAACCTATTTATACTATGGTGATTCCTTCTCCATTTCTTTCCTTCACCAATGTGGGATGAAATTTCCTTCACTTATCTCTTTATTTTCATTCTTTGGTTTGTTATATTAACAAACTAACCGGTAACCCGATTAACAACCGAACCATTCTCATTCAATGTTTTCAATATAGTTTCATTATGGTTTTAAATTCATTAATATATATTACATTATTTATTTTAGCTAAGGTGTTTATCGTTTCAAGTCGGATCTGCTCGTTTACCGTTCGTGCTTCATTTATTTATCTATTTATTTCTCGGTTCATCAATCAAGGTGAGTACTTTCATACCCTTTTTTCCATCTTTCGTTTTGGGGTGACATTTCATACTTATCAAACTAAATGCTTTAATTACTTGAATCTTTAAACCCACAAACATGATTGTATACTTTACTTGAATAATTGTTTGATTTGGTGTTCTATGCTTATTTGTCTATGTGTTTATCGCTTTTGGATGGTGGAACTATAAATCCTAGACCATTTGGCAACCCCTCATGGTAAGGTGTCGTTAACGTAATGCAGTTAACGATAACTATAAAATCCTAGACTACTTGGCAACCCCTTGTAGCTAGGTGGTGCTAATGTGTTTAGCAATTGTCAATAAAATCCTATACTATTTGACATCCCCTTATAGCTAGGAGTCGCTAACTTGTTTAGCGATAACTATTTTATCCAAGTTTATAGCTTTTATTTATTGTTTTGTATACAAGTTTTTTGGCTTTTTATTACTATATACTTATATGCTCAAACTTATGAATTTCTCACCAACCTTTGTGTTGAGAAACTTTATTTTATGAAATGTTACAGGTTTGACTTTTGTTGACTCGGTGACTTGATGAAAAACGTTACCAAGACTATTAGGGTATTAGTAAAACGAACAATATGATTACTACTTATTTCCAAATTTGTTTATATGAACGAGATGTGTTTGTTTATTGATTTATGAAATAAATGAGTTGATTAAATATTGTCACTTTAAATAGTGTCTTGTGTATTTGTCCAATCACGTTGCACCCCGGCATGTTCCACCGCCTTTGGTCGGAGTGTGACAGTTTTGGTCTGAAAGTTTGAAGAAGTTTTGTGTTGCTTGAATTTGTTGTTTAAATTTATTATGTTTGCTGATATGTTTTTCCACTTGTGTGTAACACGGGCTATACCCTATTTTTATAATAAATTTCCACAAAGAAGCTAGAACTAAAACAAAGAGCATTAATGAGATTGAGTTTGCTAAGTGCTTATTGTCTTATTGGCTTTTCAAAAAGTAATTTTAAAAAGCCATGATTTGAAGCATTTAGAAAACTGTATTTTAATAATTTTAAAAAGCTAAAATAAAAGTAATTGTTGTGATTACCAAGCACCATTTAACTTATTAGCATTTTGAAAAGGCCAATAAGGCAATAAGGCGTTTTTAAATTCGATCCAAACATGCTTGAAATATGTGAAATGCAGTAGTGGGATTCATACGAATTTGAAATTACATCAGATTTCTCAATCTCATGATTGAAAGATTGAAGATTAGGCTGTTTTTAACCTTTAAGAAACTATTCGCTTAGGGTTGGCTCTCAAGGAGGGTAGAGTGGTCGACGGACCCTGGCGCAACAATCTGATAGGCAAGAAATTTTTTAAAAAATATTATATATATATATATATATGTGTGTGTGGAAAACTTTATGTATATTAGGCATGATTTGCTAGACCTAAACCTCGCCGAGGACATGGTTGAGGATATGAATTCTTGGAGACGTATAATTAAAGCTAAGGATTTTTAGGCCGAAATGAATTATTTAAGCGCAACTCTTTACCTTATTTTGGTCACACACCATTATACTATTTTCTTTTCATATATTATATATTTTTATTTATTAGTAGTATTAATTCTATTACGTGCTATTACTAATTATATTACTGTTGAACTTTGATTTCCTCTTATATTCTCTCAGACATATGTTTTTTAGGGTCGAGGGTCTCTTTGGAAGCCACCTCTCTATCCCATTTGGATAGAGGTACGGTGTGCCTACATATCACCCTTTCTAGACCCTACTTATAGTTTTGCTATTGGTGAGATTCCACTGGGTATGATTCATTGATTGATTGATTTATGTCTATCTAATGTATAAACCTAATTACATAATCACTAGCTTAGTTTAGTGACAACTGGCAAGGGGTGTGACTCCCAACCGGAAGGTTGTGGGTTCTAGTCACACATTAGGCATTTTTAAAACCTATTTTTATACACAATTTTTTTTTACAACCCAAATCATAACCAAATAAATAAACTTAAAAATTAAATTGTTTAAACTCAACAAAAACCTCTTTTAGTTAAGGCTCTTCTCAGAGACGGCCATGTGTTCGCCTTTATCTCTTTGCATGTTCTAGAGACCGATGCTTGCTATTACAGACTCTGTCATTCTTGGATCTCCATGTGCATGAACCAATATGTGGTTATTAATATTGCCTGTAAGGCCTTATTTCTAGTATGGGATTTTGCAAATGGTTTACCGAGTTACAATTTAAATATCGGAGGCTGCACCACGTCCGTATGATTGTGGCAGAAACAGAACCTTTAATCAAAGGGTCGTCATCAAGTTTATATTTTCTTTCGACTACAACTAAGAGTCAAACTCATTCTTTTCTATTAAAAAATTGACTTTTATACATAGAAAATTTATCAATTTTGGTGGATCCTCTTGACCCTCCCCTAATTCCATTCTAATATGAAGGACCAAACTAGTTGCATGAAATCGTAAGTCATCAGGTGGTCTATAACCGTCAATTCAGCAACACAATTCGGGCAAATGCTTAAATTGATGTTACTCCTCCTTTTGGACAGAGCCGCACATGCACATAGTAGTTTTTAACTTAATACCTAGAAATATAACACTAACACCTTCCTAAATTAGTTGACATACACTTTCTTAAGACTTTTTTTTACTGAAAACCGATTCGATCGTCACTCTTCAAGAATTGGGCAGTCCAGTTATTTATTTCCGAGTCAACCTATCCCAACTAAACTGTTAGGGTCAAGTTATTGGTTCCACTTGTTAGGGATTAAGCACACACATGAACTGAACACAAACACGAATATGGTAACAAATTAAGAACACGAGGATTTAACATAGTTCGGTCTATACTTACCTACAACCACTAGCGGAAACTAGGGTTTATTATTGAGTGATGCAAAGAGATGTGTAATTACAAATATATAATGAGATATAAATAAGTAAAACCTAACTAGGGTTTGGCACCTTGGAAACTTAATCAACATGAAAAGGCCAGCTAGGCATGCGAGGACTAGGGTCGGCCAAACTATCTTGTGCACCACCCTAAATCGGCCTGTAACATCTCTAAAATTTTCATATAATTTTGTCAATTTAGGAAGTTGATGGACCAGTTAGTCATTTAGCTAAAGATATATGGAATCGACACATGACCTATGACTCATCACCATGAAAAAGACACATGCCACGTGGTGGCAACATGGAAGGATACATGTCAACATGTAACCACACGTCTCCTCGCGAAGTGACATGTAGCTAGTAACTAATCAATTATAATGCCACATGTCAACACCAAATAGCACAACTCATCATCAAGAATGACACATGTCGCTTTGTGGTGAGTGACGGTCTGACCGAGGATTTGTATGAATAGTGAACATGGGCTCCTCATTGTGGCATCCAAAATCACAAAACCACTTTCACTTTCTTATAGTTCGTGCCATCGAGTTGGAGTCCCGACGCTACTCCGAAGTCTCGATGTTTCACACCTCGACACTCTAAGTATAGTCGAAGTACGCCTTGTTTGGCCTTAAGCGTTATACCCATTTTAAGGTAAGATTTGTGTTTAAGTTATTCTACTTCATAACTTAGATCCTAGTCGAGGGCATAGCATAAACCTTGGAAAGTTTATAGATATATTTAAGTTTTTTATATATATAAAGGCTTAGAAAAATAAACGTTTATTTATTATTAAAAAATGTAAAGTTTTACATGCAAAGGTTATTGTTAATTGATTTTCTTCTAAACAATAAAACATTAATTTTTATATAAAAGATATTTATAAATAATTAAACAAAAAGCGTAAAGGGCATGTAGTAACTGGAAGGGTGACAATACCGGTAGTCGAGTTTCTTGTCTAAGGAAAGTAATTCGTATAAATCCCAATCAACCGCGGGACCCGCTTACTTTCCTGGTGAGCTTGATGAGAGTGTTCGAACCTATTAGGCCAAAGCATACCACACCAAACGTTAAGCGAACTAAAATAATCATTTTGAATAAAAATGACTTTTATATCAAAATAAATGTTTTATCAAGGTTTAAAGCTACAAGTTGGACTAAAGGTCTAAAGCTAGATCAGTTGATCTAGATATTCATACAAAGATATTCTCGTAACTACAGGTTCGAGATAACATGCATATAAATTAGTAAAGGCATTTTGATCATAACAAATTGACTCTAAAACTAGCGCGAAGGTGTTAAGCATTTTACTTATGATTTACAAATCAAAACAAATGGCTTGAATGGTTTTCAGAACGTTTGATGCGTAAAGGTAATCTAACGACATAAAATTCAGGCCATAAATGCACGCATAGTTGGATCCAAGTTTATACACGTGTTACGAATGAAAGGCCGTAACATGGCTAGTAAAGAGACTCAGATGCAGGCATAAGTAAAACTACGGTCAATCTGAGTAAAAAGACTAGTGTGCTCCGTGGTTGTACACTCGTGTGAAACAGTCCCGCTGAGTGTGTAGATATACTAATACAAATTACGATTGAACGGGTTTTAAATTCTTGCCAACATAAAATAATTTGTGTCTGTTAATGTTATTCACCAGCTTTTAGCTGACGTAGTATTTTAAACATTTTCAGGTAATCGGTAGTAAGTGATAAAGACAGTAGAGTAACATGGAGACAACTCATTGGATATATAGAAGGATCTGTGGGATAATTTTGTTAAACTCCTTATAAAATATGATTATGTTAATGTTTTATATTATCAAGGGTATTTAAATCCCTATTTATATAAAAAAATATTTTGTCAAAAGAATTTTCCGTTGCAACAAAATAAACTATGATCTATATTCAAAACCGATACCAACTATTTGTCATACGTCTAGTCCCCTATGTCCAGGTGACACGGCCCAACCCTAGACCGAGTTTAAGCCTACATATCCTAACGCCACTAGTCTCGCTGAGCCATCGAATTTAAGAACCTTGAGTGTAAATGTTAGAGGTAACTATTTGATGTATTTCGTTAATTATAGATGAATTGGAAGATATAAGAAAGGCTAACTTATAAAAACTCAGGATCGACTCAACCTATTTTTGTGTGTGGGGGGGGGGGGGGGGCTAAAATATGTCTAAAGTCGGGCTTTGTTGTAAAATAGTTATCTTACTTTCACCCCAAATAAATCAAGATGTTGTCATTATTTTTTGCAAATACTAAAATAATGCAGTTCCTCACACATTCCCAAACCTGATTCGGTTTAAACGCCGGTCAAATCGCACACATCAATCTAAATTCCAAGTATGTATAATTATTAATTTTGTTTTTAGAAATTGAAGGCTTTAGGAAGTGAAAACCTAAAGCCATAGCTTCATTTCACTCTCTCTAAAACAGTCAAGATTGAGCTGATATATATTTCGCTATTTTTGCATTTAGTCTTCTCTTTGTTTTCTTTGTTAAATTGTATGTCGGAACCTCAATTTAATTATATGACAAAAATAGATATAAATTACACCCACAATTTAAACCTCATAAACCTTATTTGTATGAAATGATTCAAGCGAGTTAAAAAATTAAAACTATTTGTATGATCGCTTGACCTTTTGTTCATGTTGTTCATGTAATCTAGTGAAAAAAGAAAATGATTTGACCGTTATTATTTATTATAATATAAAAGTAAGTGACAAAGGGAGAAAACTAGATGGATTAAAATGGTAACACATAATAGCTTTAATAATACAATGACAATTTTAGGGTGCTGCTAAACGTACCCAACCCCCATTCATTTTTACTAAACATACTCCCTCCCTTAGGTTTTACATTAATACGATTTAGACTTTTTGTTGTTTTTTTACCATTTTGTTATCTTTTATTATCATTATTATTTTTATAAAATTTTTATAAAAGCATTTTTATTCTATTTTTATTTAACAACTTTTTTTCTATGTATCTTTTTATGTATATTTAAAAGTCTTTAATAAAAATATATTTTTTCGTACTTAGAAAAACTTTTTTTTTCTTATCTAATAAACATTGTTTTTCCTGTTTTAAAAAATGTTTTTTTTTCTATACTTGTTTTAATTTTTTGAAGAGTATTTTTTTTAATTAAGAGAGTTTACATTCTTTTATAAAAAAATCATATTAGTTTTTATAAATAAAAAAGTTAAATAACATATAACTTGCTAAACAAATTTGACTCTTTTCTCAAGTAACATTAACTCATGTATCTAAACCTAACAAAAAAAAATCAAATTGTTTTGAATACATTTTATAAAAAATAAAATAAAAAACTAGCTTGAGAAAACATACAAAACTTTTTAATACATGCAAAAAAATAAACAAACTTTTAATAAGATCTTAATGAAATAAAATAATAAATCAATAATAAAAATATATAAGAAAATTGTAAAAGAAAAATAAAAACTTAATAGTTTTTATTTGATATTTTGAGAGAATTATAAAATAAAATAAGAGGGGCTATAATGTCAATTACAAATGTTAAAGGGAAATGAAAGTTCAGGGATGGTGTATAATTAGCAAGAGAGGGGGGTATGTTTAGTCTGACCCCACTTTTATTTGCATGCGGGTAAAAGGAAACCAAAATTTTGTTCCTATATAAAAATTCTCCATGTGTCATGTGTGCATATAGCGTCCCAAATGAAATTTACTATAGTTGATGAATTGATGTACAAGATGCATTGGAATGAATTTTTAACTTATTATAAAAATTGTGACGTAAAGGGTTTTAAATATTAAATTAGATTCATTATAAAACCCAAATTTTGTTCCTATATAGAGATTCTTCATGTGTCATGTGTGCATACATAGTCCCAAATGAAATTTACTATAGTTAAAGATTGTAATGTTAAGGGTTTTAAATATTAAATTAGATTCATTTAAGAAACTAACTTCAATATTTTTTTTGAGAAATAAGAAAATAGACTTGTGATCTTATATTTAAAGATTTATGAAGAAATGTTCTTGTAGTGTGTTTTCATTCATAGATACTTTTTGTTATCAAGCATGGGTAATCTATTTTTCTTTTCAAATCAAAGATACTTTTAAATTATTCTTTAAAAATTTGTTTGTTACTCAATGTACAAACTTTCTAACGTGAATTGAGGGTTTTCAGCTAGACGACACGTGAAGCGTGTATATTAAACTCATGGTCACCTCATCATAAACCTCATTTTCAAGTAAATAATTACAGTTATAATCCCATTCTTAAATCATTTTACAAAATTCTTTCAGTCATTTTTAGCATTGGTGAACCAAGATGCCAAACATCTTACGTTTAACCATCGTATCTTTTATATCTGAAACAACTATTTAAAGTCTTGCTAAGCTTTAGAAATGTAATATAACCATTGCAGCGTCTAGTTCATTAAATAAAACGTGTTTTTAAGTATAACATTGCAAATGACAAAATACACAACTATTTACAATACAAATATCAGTGGCGGATATAGAAGCTAAGTAGCGCGAGCTATACATCAACGATTAAGGGAAAAAAAATGCACAAAACATGTACTTCGTCAAAAAGGTTGAGGGTGCTACCCTTCAATCGATTTTAGATTTGCCACTTAATACAATGTAAAATTTTATTTTGTGTAGGGTAAAGGAGCACACAAATAATTTCATAGTTTGTGTATTAGGAAGGCCGATATACACCCGTCACTGGTGTGAGAGGTCCGACGTGGAAGCCTCGTCAGCATGTGAGAGCCTTCAAACACTGCCCGACCTCTCTCACGTCATGCATGACGGGGTTTGCGTGAGGGTGCTCAGGCAGGTCACGCGAGCTTCCATTGAATTTCTCTTTTTTTTAGCTGGAAGAAGTGGGGAGGTAGTGATTGAGTTTGATTTTACAGAGGTTGAAGGAAGAAGCAGTCTGACGGTGATGGGTTTTCCAATGGTGAAAAAGGTGGGTATGTTGAAAGGTTAGGTTGAAAAAGATGGTGGTGGTGTGGATTTAATATAATTTTTTTTTAAAGATTTAATTATATTTTGTTTTGTATTTTTAATTTGATATAGTTTATATTAAAAAATAAATAATTAAAAGTAAAAAAAAATATAAATATAAATAGCATAAGTTTTAAATTCATGCATTTTTTTTATTTTATAAATAGTCTTAGTTAATTTTCTTTTAAAAAAAATATAAATATAAATCGTATTAAATAAAAAAATTATAGAAAACAAAGAATGAGAAGAATGGTGTATACATTGGTTAAATGGTGATGTTAAATAACGAGTATAAAGCTGACATGACAAATAAAAAGAATGATATTGAAAATGTATACCCTTAACCTTTACTAATACATGGTATTATTGTGTTTGATGTCATCAAATTATATGTGGGATGTGAGTTGTTGTCAATAAAACAAGAAACCGACAAAACCTAGAAGCTTTTTAGGCGTGTAAAGGAGGTTTTCCACGCCCATCACTGGTGCATCAAAAACTCCATAATTAACTCCTTTCAAACTCTTCAATTATTGTTCAAAACCCATCATCTTTTGGTCTTTTCAACTTGGGACGTGGAATCCCATCTTTGTTTATAGGATGCGAATTTTAATATACTATGTTGTGGTTTGATATATAGCTTTTGGCCCCTGAATTATACGTTTTTTATATTTGACGTTTATAATATTATGAATATATTGTTTTTGGATTTTTATTTAATTTACTATAAAGAAATTTGTACTATACGTGGATATATTTTGATCCATTTATATTTAGTTATATTCGTTTATGTTTATTTTTGAATAAAATACTAAATGAATTATATACTTAATGTTTTATATTTGTTTATTTGTATTCATTTACTTTTAAGTGTGTTTATTTGTATTAATTAATGTCTGTTTGTGTTGTTTACATTTGTTCATATAATGTTCATTAAGTTATGTTCGTTTATGTTCATTTATGTTGATTACCTATTCATTTAAAGTTTTGAAGAACAAACATTTAACCCGGTTTTGTATCAAAGAGCAATAAAATCAAACATGCTTTTATAAATTTAAGATAGCATGATATGTTAGTATATGTTACCAATAACAACCGTTTTAGGCATGGGATTAGGTTAGACATGGTGGTGGTGGTGGTATGAGCGATGAAGATGAAAATGGGTTAACCCAAATACGCTCTTCACAGATAAAAGAGGAGGTAAGGGCTACCAGATTTGAACTAGTTGCATATTATGTCACACCCGGCTATATGGGCCTAGGCATGTGACCAAAATTAATATGTTTTTTATAAATATTTCAGAGTATTGGTTGCAAAGTGTAAGTCTTTCATTAAAATAATATTATATTCAAAGGTCGGGAACTAAACACCCGATAGTTGGTACAAAAGTGTTAAACTTTGTAAATTGTAATTTAAATCTTTTACATATTAAAATATTAGCTGAGTCATCAGATCGTCTAATGGCTAAACCACAATTATTTTATAATCTATCTCATTACTTGTAAAACAGTTAATAAAATACGTCAGCAACACATGTTTGTGAACATACTGACAATTAAAACATTTTATATAAACCTTTAGTTCATGCTCGAAACAATCAGCGACCGTCTAGGCCGGCGTACCAATCATATCACATAGTCCAGCCCTCACGGCCCTATAGACTTGCTCAATGAAACGACGACATGTACTAAGTGGGGTGGCGTATGCCTATCCTCTACCCACATATGTAAAGATCCAGACACACGTATAACTTGCCTAAATGCCGACAGATACTAAAGTTTTAGGGATCTATAGTTCCATGCAAATTTTTGTGTAAACGACTCATTTATACTAATACCTGAGGGTGGCATGTCAAAAGTGTTCACAATTTTTTCTTAAATTTTAATAGTCGAGGAAACACTAGTCAATTTGACAAATCCCGAACTTTTTGATTATTTTGAAAAATGCCCTTGAAAATTTTTTTTGAAACCCAAATCATGTTTTAAATTCTAACTTTCATCCGTTTGCCATTTTCAAGTCAACACTTTTGTAACACCGCGTCTTTTACCCTATAAAATTTAAGCACAAAAATACAAACATAGAAAGTATAAGGACCAAAAATGAATATCTTGCAAACTTCACCCATCGCGATACGCGACGAAGCAAACTTAAGCCCATCGCGTAACGCGATGAACTTGCACAACAACCAAGACATGGGTGGCTTAGCGATACGCTACGGCCCAAATCACAACGGTCATCGTGTATCGCGATGACCTTGATGAGTCACTGGATACGTGTCTGATGACGTGTCAACACGTGGCACGATATGACATGCCACGTGTCACGAGCTGGTAAGGCGGCGTTAAAATGGCGGCGCTGCGATACGCGACGGGGTCTAGAATCAGCCTCTAAAAGGGGGTGACGGGTTGAGGTCTTATCATCCCAAACACACCTCCATTTACACACACTTAACCTCGAAAGGCGTGCCCCATTGCCGTAACAAGCCGACGTGCCATTTTCTCGTAGTTCGTGCAAGGAACGAAGTTATAATCAAGCTAACAATCGTATAATCGAGTAGATCAAGAACCTGCCTTTTTCTTATTATCAATCTAAGTATCTGCATTAAGGTAGGAGTTATGTTTAAGTTACTTGAATTATAACTTAGACTATCAATCGAGGCTATGGCCTTTAACCTTGATCGTATTTTACAAACATTCACATTCATAAACGAGTTTTTATAAACGTTACTTCATAATAAAGTAATGTTAATCAAAGATATATTTTGACGGGCATGTAGTAACTGTAAGGGTGATATCACTAGTAGTAAGTTTCTTGCCTAAGGAAAAGTAATTCGTACAAATCCCAATCAACCGAGGGACCCGTTTACTTACCTGGAGAAACTTACCAACGTGTTATAACCTATTAAGCCAAAACATGCTACATCAAACGTCACATAAAAACTAAGTGTTTTCATTCACAATCAAAGATAAACGATTTCAAGGTTAAGCTTACAATCAGAGCTTAATCAAGTAACATCATTCAAGTATTTATACGAACCTATTATGTATAGGTTAAATATCATTCACAATCAATCAATCAGTCAAGGTTTTCCAACACCGACGGTACAAGTGAATACGTCAACCTTTTCAATCAGTCAAAACATATTTATACTCAATGAGACGAACGGGTGTTTGTCTTAACGATTCAATCAATGTCTACATGAGATCATGCGATCTCTAAAACATTATAATACAAAGTAGAGAATAAAATCAACTCAGACCGAATACGCATGTGTCTGGATCCAAACATAACTGTTAAAGCTCAATCAATAAATCAAATGCAAGGTAGCCGTGGGCTTAAACGATCATGACCAGTTCTTTGTTCAGGGCCGTTTGGCACGGAGAATACCGTTATGTGTGTAGGGCAGTGGTACATATACCGGAACTAGTAATGCTTCCGCTGAGGTTGTCAAGAAAACTATGTTTGTATTATAATCGTCAATCAAAATGTTTTATTGAGTCATATGTGTTCACCAGCATATAGCTGACGTATTTTTCCAACCCAATGCAGGTAATTAAGCATAAGTAGCATTAACAAGGATTGGAGTCTTAATGAAGATAGAAGTGCGTACAAGATGTCTCCGTTTTGATAAACTAAATCCTTGTAATAAGAAACATATCTTTTGTAAACTAATACTCGGGTATTTAATTCCCGAATAAATTTTCAATGTAAATTAATATTATATTCAAACCAAAAGTCTTCCGCTAAAATCAACCATAAACTCTGATATATTTACAAAACAGGTACCAACTTATGGTCGCACGCTTAGGCCCTAAGTCGGGGTGTGACAACTTTGAACCCGGAACAAATTTGACGAAACATCTATTTGCATTCTCAAACTATAAAAAATACTCATATTTCTCATTTTTGACCCGTAAATTTTTGACCTAAATGTAGTTACTTTGTACCAAAAAATCTATTTACCAACTTTTGACTCATAAAAATCAAATTTAAGTTCCATAAAAAACCCGAAACAAACATGATAAAAAACAAAGAAATTAAATATGATAAACTTTGTTATGTCTAAAAGTGATTGGTATATACTATCCTTACATTTACATATATATAGTTTATTAAATTAACGAAAAAATAAATAGATAGATTTAAAGCATATATTTATAATTTATAAATTTATAGGACAATTTACAACAACAACAACAATAATAATAATAGATCAATTTATTGATTTAAAAAAATGGATCGACTTTTGAACATATATTTTATAATTTAATAATTAAAAATTTTACTTTGTAAAATAAAATGATATTTGAGTTTTGTTTTTCTTTACGATGTTCTACAATATACATAGTACAATATGTTATCATATTTGAAATTATATTCTTTTCGATGTTCGAAATATTTTTGAATTTCACCATGTATTTTGGAATATATAGTAAAATAATATGTTAGTATTTATTTTTATAAAAATGTATACATATAATATAAATCGAGTGTAAAAAGAAAGTGAATAATTATTGATATATTAAATATATTAGGGTTAATTAAGATCTTAGTTTTGGAGGGAAAATAACATGGAGAAAATTAAACCAAAAGATGACAAGTGTTCATAGTTATTTTACTTTATTAGAATAGTAAGATAAGATATTAAACGTTAAAATGCCCGTAGTTTAGTACAAATCATTGATTAACATTAGAACTTTAATTTACATCACTTATGCATATTAAAACATATGAGCCATCAAATTATGTCAAACGGTTATCTCCCATCTGCGGTTATACTGACTTTTCATACTAATTACCCATAAAAAAGTTTTGAAAAATACGTCGGCTTAAATGTTGGTGAACACGTTGATTAAATAAAAAACATTTTCAATAATCTTTTAAGAACTAAAAATCAGCTCGAAACAACTTAACGGGCAGCGCCCCTAGCTGATACTAATTAAACATATCACATAGTCATTTCCTAACGATCCTTTACACCGACTCTTACATAGCAAGGACATGATCTAGGCACGGCACGGTATGCCTATCGACAATTCACATATGTAAGGATCGATCCAGACAAACATATGTTCTAGCTTGAGAGCCAATGATAAAATTTTATTCTACAAAGTTCTAGGGATTTATCTATCTCATGTAAACTATCGACTCAATTAAATATATTCAAAAGAGTAAGCGTATTCACGTAAAAAGAGTTGAGCGTATTCACCTTGTGACTGCCGGTTACAATTGATCTTACACATTGTTTAATTATAGACTTATAGGTCGTAATAATAATTTATCAACTATTTGATCATTGTAGGATCTAGCAGACAACTTCGGTTTGACACTATAGTATTAAACCTTGTAATAAAGCATTTGTCCCATTTTAAAGTTTAGAACACTTACTAACAGTTAGACCTTTATTCTTATGGTAAAACTTATCCTTTTCAATTAATAAAGAAATATCTATTTCAAAAATCTATATTTCAAAAATCTATTAATAAAGAGACATTTATTACTTCAAAATCTACGTTTATTCATCAAGAAGAACCGTTTGTCTAATTAAAACCTTTTATGTGAAAAGCTTATTAATCTATTACAATTTCCCAAGGTTTAGCTATACCCTAACTAAGGTAAACTATAATAATCACTTAAGCATTAAGCTATACCTTAACTAATCACACATTTGCCTTCATTATCTTCACTACAAGCATATTACACATAATATTATGTCATAATTTCTGAAATTAATTATAAGATTGGTCCTTATGGTTAACATAAATTACAAATTTGATACATACTTTTTACAAGTTTATATTTAGTCCAATTATTTTTAAATGGATTAGCCATCAAACTACGTCTCTTTTTTTCTGTTACGTCTCTTCACGTGTCGCCCGTGTGAGGGCATTTTTGTGTTTTCAAATTGATTTTTTTGTTAAATCTGAAACCTACCTCTTCACTAATCTAACCGCTTATCATGTTCATTGTCTTCGTCCAAAGTTGCCCCCCACCATGGTGTTGTTCGCTTACGGTGGCATATACAAAATGCATCATCTATACATTAATAATATATCTAAATATAAGTAATGTTATAGACTTTAATCTTATTTGGCACTTTTAGTAACAAGAGGCTAGTTTGAACAATATAAAATACCATAATAATTTGAATGATTCTTCCGTCACGACTATAAGTTGTCACCGCATCATTGTCATACGCCACACCATCGCCAACCACCGCACACCATCTACTTTAACATCATCATTGCATATAGTAATTCATTTTAGGGTGTTGACCGGCATTGTATTTAGGTCATACATTTAATTGCACATGCATGAATGGCCTTGAGTTTTAGAAAATGAAGATTTAAGATCCTTTTTCGTATGGTAAATGTTGGAAATAGTGCAAAGTCAAACAATATTTAATTTGGAATTGTTCAAGGTGGTTGTTGATAAGTATTAATAGCATTGGACTACTATAGTACTAGTAAAGTGTTAAGCATAATGATAAACTTGTGTTGATAATATGAACTCTAATGTCGACATGATCTAACGTATAGGTACTAGTGGTGAGTTGGAAGGCTGTTTATAGTGAGTAACACTGATGGTCAATGAAAGTTCATGCTGATAAGAGTAAAGTGCTAATAGATGCAGGCTATAGGTGTCTAATGGATACGGAGATTCTTTTTTTACTTTTATGTTAGAAACCTTATTATTGGCGCTTATGAAGATATTTATAAGGGCATGGGATATATTCTAATCCCTCTTAACTTCATATAAGTATCACATCATTTATTTTTCTCTCTTTCATTCTATCTCACCCAAAAAAAATGGTTTAATCATTTTAACTTCATCTCACTCCTATTAATTGTTAATTTAATATAGTGTTCTTTGCCTTTTAACCCGTTAAAAGCATAATCCATGACCCATTTTTAACAAATTTAACACAAGTGATGAGTTGTTTAATCCATTTTTAAAGCGTCATGCCATCTTAATTTATGTTGGGGTTAGAGTATACCTCATGGTCTAAGCAATTGTAGGATAATTTTTTGGTAGATTTAACCGCTTTTACATTCGTAACGTTACTATAATCATTTAATTCATTCAATAAAGAATGCTCATTGTTGGAGGTTATTTCCTGATTTAATTTAAGTTTTGATACTTCATATGTACAGTCTTTGGTGTTATTAATCAATTTCATGATTCACTTCCATTGTAAAGCCAGTGTTGCCTTTATGAGGGCCACATGCAATAGCAAATCAGTTTGGTGGTTTGAGTTGTTTGGCGTTCATGCCTATTCGCCACTTGTTAGTTGTTAGGCGCTTATTTGTTGCCTTTGCTTGTTTTCTTAATTTATGGTAGGGTGTTACTTCACAGTGTGGGTTTTTGCTTAATGGTAGTAGGAGGTGGTATGTAGGGACAACCAATTTTCCCGACAGACTAATATTTGTTAACAAAAAATTATATATATTTTTTATATAAAATTTGTTTTATAAGAAAGACTTACAAATGACTCATTATATAATGGAAAAAGTGTTGGTCTATGAAAGCAATGGTCATGGTAAATGTTTATTGAAACAAAAAAATTCAATGAATTATTTTAGTAACTTGTTTATTATTTTTTTTTATTTGTTCATATTGGACTTTAGAAATGCAACCCAACCGGTGAAATTGTCAAAATATATATCACATAGTTAAAACTTGATTTACGGGTTCCTTTCTTTAATTGTCCCGAGTTTGAAAATTTTAACGAATTCTCAAAGGCGATTATGTGATGGTGTGAAAGATGTTTTGTGTGGGGTTATAGGACGGTTAGAGAATGTTGGTGGTGCCTGGTGGAGTGAGGCATGTGTACAATTTAATGGTTTAATCATATATACGTTTAGACTTTAGAATATATATTTTGTGGTTGACATGGTTTTGATAATATTATTGACTGTAGGGGTGCAAACGAGCCGAGCCGAGCCGAGCCGAGCTCGACTAGGCTTGAGCTCGGCTCGTTTAACTTACACAGAGCTCGAGCTCGAGCTCGGCTCGTTTCGAGCTCTATTTTCAAAGCTCGAGCTCGGATCGTGAATGGTTTTTGAAGCTCGAGCTCGGCTCGGGCTCGGCTCGTTTACTATTTATCAATTATTTTTTTATATAATTATAATTATTTTATATATTTTTTCTATTATAATTTTATGTATAAAAGAATATATATTATTCAGTTATTTTTATTTATTTTTTCACAACATTATATTTATTAATTATTAATTATTAATTATTAAATATATATTTAAAAAAATTATACAAATGGCAGGCTCGTTTAGGCTCGCGAGCCTGCTCGAGCTCGATAAGTAAAGCTCGGGCTCGGGCTCGTTTATTAAACGAGCTTATTTTTTAGGCTTGAGCTCGGGCTCGGGCTCGATAAAGCTCGGCTCGAACGAGCTTTTTAACGAGCCGATCTCGAGTAGCTCGCGAGCAGCTCAGCTCATTTGCACCCCTATTATTGAGTAGACACTTGGAATGACCTACTTGATGTCTAATGTAAAGAGTCTGGTCCATTCAACCGTCGTGGTTACTCTTTTTTATACTTTTATAACATTTAATCATCTCACAATAATTACCGTGTATTTTTAAATGTTTGGTATTTCTATAAAAGAAAAATACGATGTTTCTTGAAAATAGGTGTGCACTTAAAAATTATAAATTTCATGACTACTAGATTAACTTATCTGATAAAATATGTCCTTGGTCTTCTAACAAAATTGGATCCAACTTACTCGAAATTTTCACCAAATACACGTTATTGTTATTCGTTCAAAATCCTTTTAACACATGTCACTTTCTCACAATACCTTAAGATTCCCCTTATTATCGACATATAGAATCTTAATTTTCAATAAAACATATACCTTATCATGTGACTATACTGGTTACCTACACATGGCAAGATCCCAGAAAGACGTGTTACAAACCGCAAGAGGTGCAAGCGAAAATAGCAAATTATGTAGTAAATTGTACGTAATTAACATTGGAGTTTGAGATTGAAGTTGTCCTTGGAGACACAAGTATTATTGATGAATGAGATTTTGTCCAAGCAAGTGGTTGGTTAGGTTAGGTTTGGTTACCTAGAAATTCTCGAGAAGTGGTTCCTTTGGTATGGGAGAATTCAAAAACACGTGATTATGTGCAACACAACCTATCAGAAAAACATACACAAGATTAGTAACGTGTAAAGTGGTGTATAGAGTAAACAACTATGTGTCAACAAGGCACAATTTCCTTTACTGGCCAAAAGTTTTGATTGACTCTTAAAATATGACACATGTTTAGCTTTTATAAAGTTGAGGAATGTTGATTTTATTTATCAGCATTCTGGGACTAATCTAGATAGTAGAGGTGCAATCCTATTAGGTAGGAGGTCTCGTATTGTAAAAAAAATATTTTTTTCGTTAGAAAGAAAAGATATTAGTTATCATTCTAAAGTCTTAAATATATGTTTATTTATTTTAATTGTATTTAAGTTTAAAGATATGTGCTCACATATACAAGCTAGTTAAAAAAATAAAGTGAAACTGGCTTTTGTAAGTGTTGTGGAATGGTCGAATTTAAGTTAAGATCAAACACACACCAAGAATATTATAATTTAGAAAATTCATTCTAGCCCTATCTATCTATTCTAATAAATAACTACCCAATTTTGACACTTGTCACTCTCATAGCTTTCTTTCTTATTTTTTTCAACATTTCAATATTGATCCTTATATTTTGAGTTATTTCAATATATGAATTGAAGTTTATTTTTCTTGAATGTAAATCTTATTCGATTCAATTACTAACATTAATGTTGAAATATAATAAAATAAGAAAATATCAAAATTGAAGTTGCAGACCTATTAGAATAAAATTTTAAAATCACAGGTAATTAAAATCAAGGTAAACTATAACTTGTTTTTAAATTGAGATTTGAGCAGCAATGCATAATTTTTTATATAAGATTTGTTTCAAATTTAGATTTAAAATTTTCTCATATATATTTAAACTCGGGAAAATGTGTAATTTCTTAATTTTCTCCAACCATTTTATATAAATATTTCAAACATGAAGAATACATTTTATATATATCTCGGTGTTTACCATTATATCATTGAAGTTGAATATTATAATTATAATCCATATGAATAACGATTTACTATATGAACTATCTATCATTTATTTATATGACTTTTTTGTGCAGTATAAAAGGTTAGCAACAAGAAGATCAATATTTAGTTTTCAATATTTTATTTCATAACTCAAGATAAAAATGTTCTAGAAATATATATTTTATGACTTGATTTATACTTTTTTATACATTCAAATATATTAAATTTAATAAGTCTTATAAGACAAATTACTTAATTAAAAGCATTCAAATTTTTAAACAAAAAAATCTGTTTCAATCCCTTTTCACTATTTTCGTTTTTCAAAAATCATTTAGGATATTAAAACCTAGAATATCGTTTTCATTAGTTATTCATTCAAATTATTTCAATATTATATTACTTAGTGATTTTAATTTTAGAAAAATACAATGATTTGAGGTTATGTTAGTGTAACATGTTGGGTAGTACATAATTAAAGTGTTTATTATAGTTTATATTCAATATAATAAAACTATACACAATTTTTAAAAAAAAATTTACTGTTATTTGAACATGGATTTAAGGTTAGTATGTCTTTATCATTTTTCATTCATATGAAATAAAATAAATCATTTTGTTATATTTAAATTTTGGGTTTTATATGTTTCTTGATTATACAATTGTTAATTTTAATAAATAAAATTAATTAAAATTTGTCATATGCAGTTTATTAATAACAACAAATAATTTATCATGATTAATCAATTTCAGATTCTAATGATGATTATATCATCAAAATTCAGGTATTTTGTTTTTTTTTTTTGGATAATCATGGTTTTTTTTAATAACATGAGCAAATGATCTCAAATGACATCATGTATATTAATTGATCAAAATGTATGCTATTTTATGTGTATGAATATTTTTTTGTTAGTTTCATGGATATATATTATAATTTATCTAGGGTCGCGGTATGTACTTAAATAACCTTATTTGACGCACAGACATATATGCTACTTTATAAAGAATTACAAGCAGACATAGACTAAAGATTTTGATTTTTGATAAACAATGTATATCAACAAATACAATCACAAATATAATGTACAAGGAAGGTTTTACTCCCTCGATTCCATTAAAAGTGTCAATGTTTCTTTTTTTGTTTGTCCCATTATAAATGTCCACTTTCAAAATTTATTAGTCAATTTCCACATTTACCCTTAAACACACACAATTAACATTAATAACCAATATTTATGGACCCAATTTCCAAGGGCATTATTGTCATTTGGTAAGCAAGAAAAGTGATCATTCAATCTATCTTAAACTTTATGTTTTTCAAACCATGACACTGCTAATGAGACGAAGGGACTACTTATTTGTAACATATTTGTATTATCTTAGTTATGTAATTTATGTAATTTTCATATAAATTGTAATTGTATTAACAAATATATGATCATTTTGTTGACTGTAATTCACTTAATGGTTAAAGTTACTATTTTCATCAATTACCCGTATAATACACGAGCCTCAATCTAGTATTTAATATAAACAAGCTTAGACGTTTTGATCGACTCCAATATGCAGCAAGGCTTTATGAACGGCCCTTGAAGATTTTCTCATTTTTCTCATTTCATGTTTCCTATAAAATAGCCACGGAAAAAAATATATGATAAAAGGTTTTTAGAAGTATGTTTATAATTGAAGTCATATATGTAAGAAGAAAATCAAACACTCGCACAAATATGTCTACTTAATTACCACATAAATTATACTCGACATTTTCATAAACTTTTCTTAAACATTTCATCCAACAAATAATCTTACATTTTTTAAATCAACTTTTAATTATTTAAACCATTTTGACGAATAATTTAGTTTGAACATTTTGTAAATAAAAAATAAAAAATCATATAATACATAAGAATATTATATAGTTGTTGGAAATAAGTGATAAAATTTGAAATTCATTCATTATGGACGTGATAAATAAATGATTTCTTTTGTAGAATTACATAAATTAAAAATTAAAATAAAATATATAAAACCCTCTTCGTATCTGTCAACGCATACTATTTTATTGAAAACCTTACTGAAACGAGCACCACAACAGGCTGTTTGAGACTCCTTTACCCATTGCTTGCCACATCTAATAGTGACCCTAAATATTTTGCATTGTGATGCCCTAAGAGCCTATCTGTTAACGAGGCGTTTTGACACCCAAAAATGATCAGATGACTGTTTTCAAATTCTTCATCATTAGGCGGTATCCAGGCGGGCCGGGTTAGTTAACAAATTTTAAAGTCTAAGAAAGTGGTTTAAGAAACACAAAAAAAGAATATATGAACTTTTGTTTTTTCATAAACTCCATAGTAACTACCGATATTTCGTTCGTCTTCAAAACGTTTGTATCATCTGATTGGGATATTCAATAAAACATTAGATTAACCTTCATATCTACTCTATAATATAATATAACTAGTTGTTAGCACCCGCTCGTAGAGCGGGAGTCACCTACGCGCGTGCTTAAGCAACAAAGATAGACGATATATTTCATAAACTAAAAAGAAAACACACTTCTTTCTTATGTATACGTTAAGCATAATAATTATACATATATAAGCAAAGTTGGAAATTTTATGTTGTCTGCCATTGCAAAGACGCATTTAATAAGAAAATAGCTTTAGATGCTCAATCAAAACAAATATATATATAAACTGATGAACATACTATAAATGTGAAAGAATGAAAGTTTGAAGGTGAAACTACATGTTAATCAATGACTCTATAAAAAAACGTATTCACAAAAACACGCCCTACACAAATTTAAATGCATTCAAATGATACATAAACCGATCTAGTAATTAGCAAGAATCACAAAGTTATCAGATTATCATATTCTTAAACTCAGTTAACTGCTTCCGTGTTCTTCATACTTTTCATTCTTTTTTCAATCATCTTTTTCGCTCCGGCTATGCTCCACCTGTAGTTAGTAGGAATCACATACGGGTCATAACTGCAAGAATTTGGATGCCCATTACAGAACTTAAATTGCTCAAACGTAGCATTGCAGCCTAACATCTACAAACGACAATCATCAATTACAAACCCTAAGTGAGCTTATATTTGGTAAGCATTGATTCTTGTAATTAGGACCTTTTGGGACAAACATAGAAGTTCAAATTTCAAAATCAAAATTGGCATGGGTGCTATTTACCTAAACTGTTTCTAAGTGGGACTTTCACAAAACCATTGCAAATGACCAATAAGGTTACCCTTTGATCACATCAGACGACCATTAAAGTCTAAGTAAAACCCAACAATTTAATTAATCTAAAGAAAGTAATCAAATGTTGAATGTATAATTGTAAACAACTCAAGGTGTCTCATTACTCTTTCTTATACAATTACAAACCATTTAAGTACCAAAGCTACATGTGCTTGCTGCATTTTAAAACCATTTAATTGCCAAAACAACAATATGTTGTTGCAAGTAATTACTATATGTATGTGAAGCTACAATCTGTTTTGCAAAGTGCCCTTGAAAAGCATTGGCACACATACCTAAATCCATGTAGACTTTGTATTATGTTGTGAATATAAGTCAAGGGCATTCCACTCACTGCCAATCTGTCGTGGCCATCCATTGTAAGAGCATTATCTTTTCTCCCATAGAACCCGTAATGCAAATAAACGGTTTAAACCAGATTCAAATATTACGGTCTCAATAATAACATATATTAGAAAATATTTTATATATCAAGCCGTATATGTGGTTGCTAATGTACAGTTTGGGGGAGGTTTTAGATTGATCTACAACAGAATAAATTCACAAAACAAAAGTGAAGTGATAGATAATACAGAAAGAAAAGGCTCAGATACGTGAACAATCAAAAAGGGAGAAATCATCTGCCATGGCTGCAAGTTTACCAGTTGCCATGTGAAACCGAAGTTACGCACACGACCATCTCGGTTGCCTTGCCAACACATGTAAAAATCTCAACTTTAATAAAAACAAAAGTCATCATCATAGCCCTATCGCATTGCCTCAAAGGCATTAGTAGCATGTACGTATCAAACACCACAGCAACCTAGGGTTTTGAAATCAAACCCTGTGGTGATGGCAAATCATGGGTAACCACAACCTTTGTCATCCAATGGCGTTATTCAGGGGACAAAATTACAGGTCCACTGCCGCCGCCACCACCATAGACAGCCGGAAAGCCGTCCGACAATGTCACACCCCGACCAAAGGCGGAACATGCCGGGGTGCAACCGATTGCCCAAAACACAAGACACTATTAAAGTGACAATATTTAATCAACTCATTTATTTCACAAATCAATAAACAACACATCCTGGTCATACAAACAAATTGAACACAAGTAAACAAATATATTGTTCGTTTTACTAATATCCTAATAGTCTTGGTAACGTTTTTCATCAAGTCCTCAAGTCGATAAAAGTCAAACCTGTAACAATGCATAAAATAATATTTTGTCAACACGTATGTTGGTGAGCAATTTCATAGTTTGAGTATATATAATATGAGCGAAATCCACAAACGTATATGAGACTATAAATAAAAGCATCAATCGTGGCATATAAAACATACGTAAATGAGGATCCTTTCTACTCGGTAACAACCGATGTACTCGGATAATGAGGCCCTATTCTACTAGCAAAAGGCTAAGTAGTTAGGGGAGCGTATGATCATACTTAATGAGGCTCAACAACAACATAAAAATAAACACTCGCGCACGTAAAGCATATGAGGCATATAACACACAAAAGAGCAAGTATTCCAAGTATCATATACCCTAAAGTTTGTGGTTTGAGAAAAGTGTATGATATAAATCATTTTTGTTGAATAAGTATGCATGTTACCCCCAAAAGATAAAAGTGAAAACGGGGGATGAAATGTACTCACCTCGATTTACGAATCGAGAAATAATAAATGATCGAAATGTAGAAAGCTTGCGAATGAAACGAACGAATCCAACTTGAAAGCTAAATGAAAACGAATAAATAAATATACTAATGAACTTGAACTTTAGTTGAAACTTCATTTGAAACATTGAACGAGAAGGTTCGGTGGTTAATCGGATTACTGGTTAGTTTGTTAACGATTAGGGACTCGTACTGAATTGATAATAAAATATTATTTTATTGAGCTTTTAAATAGCTAAACCAATATTAAAAGAAACAAGACGGGGTTAAATCAAGAGTTCGGTTTTATTAAAATGAATAGATAATAAAGTTTATAATAATATTATTAATGATAATAATAATTCTATAAAGATATGTTATATATATATATATATGATAATGACGATAAGAAACAGGATCAAATACATTTTATTCTTAACATGAAAACGGTAAGAACCAATTTGCTTTTATTATTAGGTTTATTTTTATAAGTGTTTGTTGTTATATTTTGTTCGTATTTGCTAATTTTCCATTATGAGACGTTATAACTATTTGTTGATTTATATTTTTTTGTTATTATTATATGTTTTATTTTGTTGTTATAAGTATTTGTTGGTATTTGCTGTTATTATTTTGTTCTTGATTTTGATTCTATTGTTGTAATTTTTAAGTTTTTTTCTTTGTTATTATATATCATTGTTTATGTAGATTGGTATTGTTTCTTACTTTCTCATTTTTTTATAAATTTATATTATTTCCTACGTTCTCATGTTAAGATTAAAATATACATGAACCTTCCCCATGACGATAATAATATGTAAATATACTACTAATCGAGAATTGTTGTTAAAACTAATACTAGTAGTAGTAATAATAAATATAATAATTATTACTTTATTGTTGAAAACGTTATTAATAGATTTATAGGTTTTAATAATAATTATATGTGCTATATTAATAATAACTAATTCTTATAACATTTTAATAATAGTAGTATTAGTGATAAAAAGAATATAACTCGAGTGACGATTACGTTAAATGGTAACTATGCCCGACATGGGTTTCGGTTTAATAAAAACAAGTAGATAATATTAACAATATTAGATTTTAGTAATATTCCTTAATAACCATAATAATAATCATAATAATAATAATCTATTATTATGAAAATAATGATAATAATAATAATAATTGTTTTGTTAGACAATAATAATATTAATGATAATAATAATAATAATAAATATTATCTTGTTAATAATTATAATAATAATAATAATCTTGTTAATAATGATAATAATAATAATAATAATCTAGTTAATAATAATGATAATAATAATAATCTAGTTAATAACAATAATGATAATAATAACAATAATCTAGATAATAAACATGTTGTCGGAGTTGATTCTGGCCGTCGGAAAGGCGCCGGAAAACAGAAAGAGAGAGAGACTTACTGTGAGAGAGAGAGAGTTCTCGAGAGAGAAAGAGAGATGCGGGAAAGAGAGAGAGAGACGGATATAGAGAGAGAGACGGAGGGACAGAGATAGACGGAGAGAGAGAGTACGACAGGGAGAGATAGGCCGAGAGACGGAGAGCGAGAGAGAGGTCGGTGGAGCTCGCCGGTGATCGACGCCGGACATCCGAGGTCACCGGAAAAACGGTAGGGAAGGAGGGAGGGAAAAAGGTAGCGGGTGTGTGTTGTGTGTGGAAGAGGGGGTGGCTGAGATGGTGGTGATACCGTGGGGGGGTGATGGCCAGAGGTGTTTGGCGTCGCCGGATTCTCGCCGGAAATCCGAGGTCCGCCGGAAAACGGCTACCAAGGGAGGAACGGCTGAATGTTTTAAATGGGTTTAGGGTTAGGGTATTTTAATATATATATATATATATATATATATATATATATATATATATATATGGATATTACATTTTTGGCCCCTCAAGTTCTAATGGTTTTACGAAGAGGTATTAAACTTAGGAAATATTAATATAGATTTGGAAACAAAAATGTTGAGTCGGTTTTATAAAATAAAAGTTTACAAAACGAATATAACTCGAGACCTAAATTTGACGAATGTCACAGTATCCCCAACTTTTTGGAAATTTCATCCCGAAATTAAAATAAACTTAAAGAAAAGTAATTATTAACGAATGTTGTCTTTAGAAAGATAATTGCATGAACAAATTTTAAGCAAACGAATAACGTCAAATCCTTGCATGATTTGAAAAACGTTACAAATGAGAAACATAATAAAGGCACTTATATATAGGATGTACCAGCGGCGTATCCACCATGCCTTTATCATGATTCGCATTTTTATCGTTTTTCAGCCATCATCCTCGGGTCTGAGTTATCGCACACAACCGTACTTACCATGGCTTCCATACGGGGATTTAGATAATTAAGTGTGCACCCAAAATTATTTAGATCGTCGTATGGTCCACATGGTTCGTCCATTATGTGGTTTAAGAGGCATATTTATTTTGAAATATTTAAAATAGATGCGTAAATAAATTTGTTGAATTTTACCAATATTGACAAAACATTACTAGCGTATGAAAATTTCGGGATTGACTTTTTAATAAGTAGGAAAATGGGATACATAAATGAAACAATTTAAAGTCTTAGAATATAAACAAGACGAAAATAACAATTCGGCTTAAATTAAGTAAAGACGATCAATTAAATAAATAAAAAAATTTGAGTAAACAATATGAAATAAGATTTGAAATCAAAAGTCATCAACATAATTACCAAAGTCTATAAATCGAGGTACTAAATAAAATTGATAAAATGAAACCCGATAAATAGAAATGAAAAAGTCCGATAAGTGAGTACATGAGGTTGGGATAAACGATTATACAGCTTGCAATAACGTCGTAGGATGAGTTTCACACGTGAACAAACATGAGGTTATAAGTATTTGAGGATATGATTTCATGAGTTCTGATAACACGAGAATGAGGTGAGTTTCTTTGGGGTGACGCATACATGTAACAATATAAATAAAATAGTATTTGATTAACAATCACAACAATCGATAAAACGTGAATACGGCCACTATTGTGAAACCATTTATATAATCGTCATTATAATAACGGTTCCTAATAGCGCCAAAAGTTGTAGACAGCAACACATAGGCCGTTAATAGATTATATAAAATGATATAGAATTATGTTTCCATAAATGCTCAAATATGAATAACATAGTCATGGAAATATCGTTTAAAAGATAAACAAAATTTGTAGCGAAATTGAGGCAAAAGTATTACACAAATTGTTATTGAATAGCTTGGATTCGGTCAAAATCAAAACACCAAAATGAAATCTCATGTGCATAAAGTTACCATTGAAACATCTCATCAATGGGAAAGAAAATCTCAATAACAGTGAGACTCGAATAAATGACGAAATATGTAAATCGCGTTTTATATGCTCATTGAAAATATAAGAATAACATCGAAAATGAAATCTCAAGTAAGTCGTTTTATTGTTTCCAAGAAAAATGAATATAATTATATCAATATATCGTGGTAACGCGTAGCTAGAGAAACGTTTTGATAATTAACAAGAGTAAATCTTGTAAGCCCAATTTGTTAAAGGGATTTGTATACATAAAGCGGTCGTGATGAAAATATTTATAAAATGATGCTTGCGATAATAAGAAGTAATAGTTTGCGTAAATCGTTATTGAACAAAAATTACGTGTAACAATATAAAATATTTATAAACGCGTCCCAAAAGATTTGCAAAGCCATGGTCATTTAGTTTATGCAATATGGTGAAAGTTGCAATTTATTACTAAATAAATCTCGCATTCAACATTCAAAATGAAACCTCGTAATTGTAAAGTCTTTTTTTTTTAGATTTATCAACTTATGTGACAATATTTATGATCTTAGAAATCATCCATATAATCGTTTAATAATCTTTGAAAGCAAATCCTCACAATCAAATTTTGTTGTCATGACAATACCATATATATATATATATATATATTATTATTATTATTATTATTTTGTTTTTTTGAGTTTATAATTTAAAAGTGATTATCTGAACACATGAGGTTGTTATAAATACGTTAGGTGTGTATATATATACATAAAAAAATTAGGAACAAATGAAGCTTGCGTGTGTATGGGGGGTTTTAGGCTTCGAATAGTGAATGGTTTGAAAATTTGGTGAGGAGGGAGTGTGTTTCGGCTAGCTTGCATAATTCATTTTCTTGAGTTGGATTGATGAGTTTAGGTCGTTTGAGTGGGTTAGGCTTTAGATGATTTGTGTGAGTAGTGGTTGGGCTAATAGGTGAGGTTTGGCTTATTTGGGCTTGGGATAAGTTGATGGGTAAGATAATTTGATCTTGGCTAGTTTGGGTTGAGATTTGGTTTATACATGTATATTGTAAGGAGTGTTTGGGTTGTTATTTTGATATCAAACTCTATGGTTGGATGTGAATGATGTGGCGATATGGTTTTTGACTCGGCATGGTATGGGTCGAAGGGTTTTGAGTCTTAGTTGGGTAAACTTTGGTTTGCATATGTTCAAAGCATTCGTGAGTGTGTTTGTCAGTGTCTTTGAAGTATTAGGATAGTGAGTTTGATAGGTTTTCGTGGCGTGGGAGTGTTGGTATTTAAGGCTTTTTGTTGGGTTAGTGTTGTACATCTTGGATTTTGCATGGGGCTTGAGTTGGAGAGGGTATACTTTTGATTTTTAGGTTTCGTTCATATTGAGGAAAGACTTGAGTACGCGTGAAAGCTTTTGTAGTGGAATGATGGTTTGATTTGAGGCGGTAGTTTGAGATGATGGGATACGGGTGTTTGGGAACTTGGGGTTGCGTCTCGGGAGATTTTTTTTTAACCAATAATAAGTATTAATTTGGAAATATCATAATTTATAAATAATGTTTGAAACATCCGTGAAAATTTTGATAATAAAAATTACAAGTTAATATATATATATATATATATGAATGTATATATTATATAAATAGAATTTTTTTTTAAGATACGAGCGTGTGAATCACACAATTTTTTTATAAAGATTACCATAAATTTATATATATATATATATATATATATATATATATATATATTGCTTATGAGGAAATTTAAAATACGTAAATTGAATGTTAAAATTTGTTATGAGGTCTCAATATTAAATGTGAATGTCGTTTTTGGGAATACAAAGTTGCGTAATGATTTTTTTTTACCAAGTTCGTTATTTAATATCGTGTAGCGAAAATATCGTGGTAAGTTAAAATGTCCGGCATTGTAAATCGAGAATTCACAAGTAACGATTTTTTTTTGGTCTTTAAAGTAAAATTTTATGAAGTTTTGCATGAGAGTTTCAAGAAGATTACAAGCAATAAGTTTGTGACTTTCTTGATAAATCATGGCAAAACTATCATAAGAATTTTAAAATGCGGAAAATCGTATGATGTAGTTTTTTTTTTGCGAAAATTTATAATGAACCAAAGATTGCATGATGAAAGTTGTTATGAAAATAAATTTGGATAGCGAAAATTATTTATTTATTTATTTATTTTACCACGTGTATTATGTATAATTAAAAAAAATGTCGTGAGAGGTTTAAATAACTAAAATTTTGAAGTGATCGTCCAAAATAAACGGAATAGTTATAAAAATAAAATTTTATAATTTTTTTTTATACAAGAACCTTAAAGACAATTTAAAGTTTAAACAATAGGAAATTTACTTGAAAAGTTGAGGTGCAATTTATCATAAAGACCTTCTTAATATGATTATATATATATTTAACTTACATTGAAGAGAACATAATAAACGAAATTTGTAATAAAAATCATCCTGAAATCAAAATGAGAGATGGTATAAAACTTTACCATATAAAATCGAGATATAAAAGAATTATTAACAATAAGAAAAATATAACATTTATAAATAAAGACTTGTAATAAGGATTTATAACAAAATGAAGGAAAATGGTTCTTGAAATGTAATAATAATGTTTTAAGATTTTAAGGCGGAAAAATCGTGCATGAACCACCATGACTTGATATTCCGACACTAAAAACCTTTATAACAAAAAAAATACCATATTGGGGTCTAAACATGTGCACGTACCACCGCGTCTTTTTCATGTCTTCGACTCAAATAACGACTGTAACAAAAATAATAAATCAGAATACAACGTCATGTCAAAACACTAGTCCACGAAATCACCGTAGTTCAATTGTTTTAACACCGAAAATTTGGATGGCGGGCGGAACGCTCGCATTCGACTACTTAAAGTGGTCATCTCATATGAGACAATCTTTAAGGAGATTTGAAACAACGGGATCCAAGTTAAGCTCGTGATCCATAAAACACAATAAAAACTAATGTTTTGCGTTTTAATGTAAGGATACCTTGGAGTACTATGAAAGTGTGTGTATGTATATATTTATGATTTGATAAAATAAGTAAGTATATAAGTAAACAAGTGTATTGAACAATCAAGTAGGGTAAACACGTATAGGCAACACGTATAAGGACCCTAAAGTAAAGACTATACTAGGTCATTACGTCTAACCACCTATCTTCAAGTCTTGTGGCTCTGATACCAATCTGTCACACCCCGACCAAAGGCGGAACATGCCTGGGTGCAACCGATTGCCCAAAACACAAGACACTATTAAAGTGACAATATTTAATCAACTCATTTATTTCACAAATCAATAAACAACACATCCTGGTCATACAAACAAATTGAACACAAGTAAACAAATATATTGTTCGTTTTACTAATATCCTAATAGTCTTGGTAACGTTTTTCGTCAAGTCCTCAAGTCGATAAAAGTCAAACCTGTAACAATGCATAAAATAATATTTTGTCAACACGTATGTTGGTGAGCAATTTCATAGTTTGAGTATATATAATATGAGCGAAATCCACAAACGTATATGAGACTATAAATAAAAGCATCAATCGTGGCATATAAAACATACGTAAATGAGGATCCTTTCTACTCGGTAACAACCGATGTACTCGGATAATGAGGCCCTATTCTACTAGCAAAAGGCTAAGTAGTTAGGGAGCGTATGATCATACTTAATGAGGCTCAACAACAACATAAAAATAAACACTCGCGCACGTAAAGCATATGAGGCATATAACACACAAAAGAGCAAGTATTCCAAGTATCATATACCCTAAAGTTTGTGGTTTGAGAAAAGTGTATGATATAAATCATTTTTGTTGAATAAGTATGCATGTTACCCCCAAAAGATAAAAGTGAAAACGGGGGATGAAATGTACTCACCTCGATTTACGAATCGAGAAATAATAAATGATCGAAATGTAGAAAGCTTGCGAACGAAACGAACGAATCCAACTTGAAAGCTAAATGAAAACGAATAAATAAATATATTAATGAACTTGAACTTTAGTTGAAACTTCATTTGAAACTTTGAACGAGAAGGTTCGGTGGTTAATCGGATTACTGGTTAGTTTGTTAACGATTAGGGACTCGTACTTAATTGATAATAAAATATTATTTTATTGGGATTTTAAATAGCTAAACCAATATTAAAAGAAACAAGACGGGTTTAAATCAAGAGTTCGGTTTTATGAAAATGAATAGATAATAAAGTTTATAATAATATTATTAATGATAATGATAGTAATAATAATAATAATTCTATAAAGATATGTTATATATATATATATATGATAATGACGATAATAATATGTAAATATACTACTAATCGAGAATTGTTGTTAAAACTAATACTAGTAGTAGTAGTAATAATAAATATAATAATTATTACTTTATTGTTGAAAACGTTATTAATAGATTTATAGGGTTTTAATAATAATAATTATTATTTTTATTATAATAATTATATGTGCCATATTAATAATAACTAATACTTATAACATTTTAATAATAGTAGTATTAGTGATAAAAAGGATATAACTCGAGTGACGATAACGTTAAATGGTAACTATGCCCGGCATGGGTTTCGGTTTAATAAAACAAGTAGATAATATTAACAATATTAGATTTTAGTAATATTCCTTAATAATCATAATAATAATCATAATAATAATAATCTATTATTATGAAAATAATGATAATAATAATAATTGTTTTGTTAGACAATAATAATAATAATAATAATAATAATAATAAATATTATCTTGTTAATAATAATAATTATTATAATAATAATAATCTTGTTAATAATGATAATAATAATAATAATCTAGTTAATAATAAGGATAATAATAATAATCTAGATAATAAACGTGGTTGCTGGAGTTGATTCCGGCCGCCGGAAAGACGCCAGAAAACAAAACAGAAACAGAGAGAGAGAGACTTACTGTGAGAGAGAGGGAGTCCGCGAGAGAGAATGAGAGATACGAGAAAGAGAGAGAGAGACGGAGGGACGGAGATAGATAGAGAGAGAGAGTACGACAGGGAGAGAGAGGCCGAGAGACGGAGAGCGAGAGAGAGGTTGGTGGAGCTCGCCGGAGATCGACGCCGGACATCCGAGGTCGTCGAAAAAACGGTAGGGAATGAGGGAGGGAAAAAGGTAGCGGGTGTGTGTTGTGTGTGGAAGAGGGGGTGGCTGAGATGGTGGTGATACAGTGGGGGGTGATGGCCGGAGGTGTTTGGCGTCGCCGGATTCTCGCCGGAAATCCGAGGTACGCCGGAAAACGGCTACCAAGGGAGGGGCGGCTGAATGTTTTAAATGGGTTTAGGGTTAGGGTAATATATATATATGGTATATGGATATTACATTTTTGGCCCCTCAAGTTCTAATGGTTTTACGAAGAGGTATTAAACTTAGGAAATATTAATATAGATTTGGAAACAAAAATGTTGAGTCGGTTTTATAAAATAAAAGTTTACAAAACGAATATAACTCGAGACCTAAATTTGACGAATGTCAAAGACAACAACATCAAATCCGCCACCGTTGTGATTCCACCGCTGTCGCCTAGGGGTTCCTAAATGGAACCCGGCAACAATCAAAATGACGATGGTGAAAGAGCAATAAGACGATGTTGGCAAGAAGTGGTGGTGGAACATGATTTTCATCATCTGGAAGAACAATTGGCAACCATCGCAAGATAGAGAAGCAAAGGCGATGCGGTGGAATCAACTTTTCAAAGACCTTGGGAAGAAGTGGGGAGAATAGATATGAGACACCTTAAACAACATGCACGTGGAAGGGACGTGGCTAAAAGCCAGAACCAGGTGAGTCATTAAACGCACTATCGGGAGTGTAATGTGATAACAAAGAAGAAGACAACACAACTTCAAATGCAGGACATACAACTCTTGAAGCACCACATCACCCGATATTGTTATATTATAAATTTAACCAAAAGTCCAACAGTATTTTTTTTAATTACTAGAATTTTGGTCCAAGCTTCTTATATGGGCCATCAATAGTGTGATAAAATAAGAGGTGAATTTGGTTCAGCATGTAATAACATTAAAAGAATTTGGTTCAGATTAACCTTTGCCCTTGGGCCTTGTAATGAGTACAGAAGCAACCCAACCCACCATATTTTTAGTTGGAACAAAAACATTGGACACCACACCATGGATTAATTTCTTTCATTTTCATGTTTTCTGGTACGCGTGGCAAATTTTGACTCTTTGAAATACGCCAAGAAATTAATCCCATGTTTAGTAGTCACTTTTAACTAATTAGAGGTTGAATTAAGAAATAGACACTAGAAACTAAGAAAGGGTACATGAGCAATTGCAATAATCAAACGGACCTCCACATAAGGTACTTTTAATGTCGCCGATTCCCTGACCCTATTCAGGTTGACCTTTTGACACGTTTAGTTAAGCAAAATGACCCGTCAACTTGTTTAATTAAACATGTCTTCATGCTAATCAGTTTATGGCCTAACACATTTTTTTAGATTTCACCAATTGATTTAACAAGTTTACTACTTGATAATTACCCGTCAGCCCGTTTGACGCATTTAACAGATAGTGGGCTTGGGTTGATAATTTTGTCACAAAAAATATGAGTCGTGTCCGGATTGAACAATTTAACCCATCTATCCGAAACCCGAGACAATTGACACCCTTATTCGTAGGCTCAAAGATGAAGATGATAGCAACTAACAAAGAAGTAATAATCCGGCCATAGAAACATTATAGACGTTAACAGATGATATTGCAATATACTGATGTATGTAAATAAATAGATAGACAAGACATTATAGAGATCTGTTAATGCTATTAAATCAAATGTCACTTGGTCCAGTCTCCATAAGTTAGAAAATTAATCAAGAATGCATGATCATGATTCATGAACACATGATATATAGTGTGAAGGCATGTACCATATGGGCTCAATTCCAGTGTGGATCTGGGGGCCCGAATTGGAGTTGCACTACCAAGTTTAATTCTTTAATTAGTAAGAGCATACAGATTATAACCCTTAAAATTATGTTAGGGAAATTTACAAATTATAAAGTAAGATTTTGATAGTGAGTGTAAATTATAAGGTAAATGAAGAAAATATAGTGATTTTTTATAAATTTGAAGAAACAAAGTTTGGCCATATTTATTTTTTAATATTTGTTGAATTAGTTATCAGTAGAGAAGAGATAAAACTATAATAATAAATTAAAGTATAAAAATATTATTTAATTGAATAGAATAGAGAAATATAATGTATTTTTAGAGACGATGATGATATGGGATAGGTTGAGAATGCTTTAATTGTGCTAATTCAACAAATATTCAGTTTTCTAGTGCGGATTCTAGTTTGTCTAATTCGGGTTATTTGAGATATTTGAGCGTACAGTTTGGGTGAGTTTTTTCCCAAAAGAGTGTTGTTGCCTTGTTGGAAAAAATATTTATCAAAATAATGTTGGTTGAGAAATATTTACCAAACAAGTGTTTTACTCAATTAATGCTACATTCTCACTCCTAATCCCATTAATAACATCAATTAATTATATAGTTATTGAGTTCATTGTTTTTTTAAAGACAAATATTTTTAAATTTATCATTTTCTAGCTATTTTATTTATTTAAAATACATTAATATGTCAGATTATGATTTATATAGTAACTTTTATATTATCCTGATGCTAAAGATAATCTCAAACAAAGAATATTATATTTTTAAAATATTTCATATGCTTCTTTACATACACGTAGTTTAAAGAAAATAACTAAAAGTCTTAATTGTGTTAAAGTTATTAATTAATTAAATATTATGAATTTAATCATTTTAAAATTCTAGTTTTAGTTATGTGACAGTTTTAAAAGAAAATCTTTTTGTCCATTAATTTTGTACAATAAAAATTAAGATGTAAGTTTATTATATTTTTATAGGTTTTGCATATTACTACATCTGCGATAAATATTCAAACTACAACGATAGACGGGACAAGCGACAATTCAAGCATCAAATTTGAAAAAATGATTAGGAATGAGCACTTATTTAGAAATGTGCATTTCTAACATGATATAGACTTAACATGAATTTTGATGGTTTGTTTGAGTCTTAAGAGATTGTTAGTTTAAATTCGAGCTCATTCATATATATATATATATATATATATATATATATGTGTATATATATATACATATATATATATATATAGGTCCATTTTAAACTAACGAGCCCATCTAACCAGCTTAATTTATGATTAAAAAAATTGTGTTTTATGTTCTAAATAAACCTAAAAGAGGAAATACAATCGCATTTTATAGTTTAAACATAATCATTTATATGTATTCTCTAAATATAATCATTTATACCTACTCATATAGAATTTAGTTTCAGTTTAAAATACTAATATTTTTATCATGTAAAAAGTACTAAATAAACTATAAGGATTTAGTCAAGAATTTGTAATTATTTATTAATCTAGTACATATTTAAGATTTTTGTTTTCATTTTAAATTACATATAGGTAAAAAGGGCCGTATGAAATAATATTGATAAATAAATAATTATTTTTCTTATGTTCTTTTAAAAAATATTAGTATTTTTTTAATACAAATGATTAAAATAGTTTTAAAAATATAAGTACGGTAATTAAATAAGATTATTAACTCAATGATTAATAATTGTATAATCAATTGAAGTTATTCAAATGGGATTAGGAGTGAGAAGATGACATTAATTGAGTAAAATACTAGTTTGGTAAATATTTCTCAACCAACATTTTTTTGGTAAATATCATTTTCATCAACACTTTTTTGAGAAAAAACTCGGTTTGGGTTAAATAGAAAGTGAAATTTGTCTTGGAAATATAATAAGTAATTGGACCGTTAAACACACTATCTCAATGGTTAAAAATAAGGCGTCGTTAAAATCATAAATAAAAAGAAGTTAAAAATGTCTAAAGGTAAAATAAATAAATAAAAACCCAAATTATAACTTCATCAATTTCTTATAAATTCACTTAACTTCTATGTTGCTTGCTATTATTATATTTTTTTTGAAAACTTATACCGTAAAATCTTGAAATTTATTATCGTTAATTTGAATATAACATTGCTAATTTCTTAAATCGTCGACATTTTAGATAAACGTTGATGCATTGTTTGTAAACTTGTTGATGTAGATGTGCTCTAATAAAAACCAAGTATTTTAATTCACTTAAATACCTATACTAGTAGGGGTAAGTAATGGGTCTCCACATGTTATTAGTTCAATGACACAAGAGCTAACTCTAATTGTTGACGAACACAACCTGATAAGTGATGCAATGTTAAATAATTAAAAACACAAACTGTTTAAACAATCAAGTGATAAATCAAACAAGATCAAATAACAAAACTCAATCATGTTCGTAATCATTAAAACTCATAGAATCTAATCAAAGTTAGTTTACACAAAACCATAGCCTAAAGCGAATACAATGGTTTTAGCCTGACATCAGTATTACGAAAGATTAGCTTATCTGATGAAAGGATGAAAACATGTGATGTGCTGACGAACCGAAGTTCTGGATGGTGTAAAATCGCCTAGGGCTTCTCTCCAATTGCTGGAATGAAGGATATCCAGAATGGGGGTTGAAAACTGATTATATTAAAGTTAGTTTTAATTTTCCCGTCTGATGTTGGTTCGTGTCGCTCGAACTGGTCCTGAGGTGGTCCTTCGCGTCGCGCGAAGAACAAATTAGTCGGGATTCTTTTTGGGTTGCTTCGCGTCATGCGAAGCAGCTCCTCCTGGTCTCTTCGTGTCTCGCGAAGGGGACGTTTAACAAGGATTTTTTTATTCTTGTTTTCTGCATAGAAAAGCGTGCCGATTAATTATGCTCTTCTAAGTCTTCGTTCCAAGTTCGTAAATCATCCCGATAAGCATCCTTAACGTCCGATAACCTGAAACACATAAACACGATTGAAGTACCAATGTTCACACAATATTTGAACTAAAACTAAACAATTAATATAATGAAACACGCTACTTTTACCCGACCATCACTTGCCGTGCTGTATATATTATTGTCTACCAATAAATCCTAATTTAATCCACAACTTCTATATTGTCACTAAAATTAACAAAGGCATATATATCATAACATGGAGAAATTTGTTTTTGTTAATTTGAGTATAATATTAATGTTAATTTGTACAAAACAACCTTTTAAATAAATCAAATCTTGAGACAATATTGTTGGTTAAATTAAATATGATTTGAGGATGTAATCCACATTTCTAATCTCGGATGCAAAACGATTGATGTAAACACATTTCACCAACAAATCCCTCAGTTTTTGCTCACCCTCTCATATTCCAAATGTTAAACTGATCATCATATCCTCCTCAGCTCCCGGCCCTCATCGGAAAACACCATTTCCGTCCACCACCACCGCCACTGCTGTCTCAACCTGCCATCTTGCACCCTTCGCATTCCGCTCCTCGGTCTATCATGCAGGAGGGGCGGGAGTATTCTTCCACCGGCAACGTCCATCCCAAACCCAACTCATCCGACGATGATGACGAGTACGAGGATCTCATTAACGACACATCTCATGACCACGAGCATAACGAAACCTATGTTATCCAAGTCCCTAAGGACCAAATCTATCGTGTCCCGCCTCCGGAGAACGCAATATTCGCCGAACAAAAGCGCACTGCCGTCCCACAAACCAAATCTATGTTTTCGGTAAATTGCATATTATTGTCTGCTCTAATATTGCTCCTAGTTATCGGTTTCATAACAGGGATTTGCTTAGCCGTTGCCGGTAAATCAGACCCCACTTTTCGCGTTCATAGCATGCATGTTGCTACAAAAGGCAAGGGCAATCGAAAGCAACACGAGTTCGACTTCACGTTAAGGTCCAAAAACGCCAACAATCACGCGGTTGTTTTATTTGAAAAGGGTGGCAAGACTTCATTATCGTATAGAGATTATAAACCTCTAGCCAAAGGCGAGTTTCCAACGTCTAAACAGGACACGGATAGTTCAGAGTACACGAAATTAAAGCTCGTTAGTGGTTCGGGGAAGACGTTACCTAAGGTGATACAGAAGAGCATGAATGGTACCTCTCACACGGCTATTAAACTGTTGTTAGGGTTTAACGTTCCATTGAGGTTCAAGGTTGGGGTGTTTCCGGTTAAGAGCAAAATGTTGTCGATCGCATGCAACGTTAAGGTTAAAAGGTTGATCAATCGGGTACGGATTTTGTCTCAAGACTGTGATTATTCAACTAGCTAGCTTAATCTAGGTATCCTACCAAACGTACGTATGATAGGTCTTGTGGTGGAAAGGGTTTGGTTTTGGCTTAAAATCATGTATCTTTTTATTCCCCTACTCATAACTCTAGTTAAGTTAGGATTGCATGCAAAAGAATGGTAAGAGCTTGTGTACTGTAATGTAAATTAGGGTTGCATGCAAAAGAATGTAAGAGTTTGTGTAATGAGTTCTCCATAGTGTTGCAAATTCAGTTTTTATATATCACTAGTTTCTATGGATAAACACATGCAATGCATTTTACAATTTGTTTGTCAATACAATTGCCAATACGGCCATACCTAGTTACACACAATACACAAACATATGATGTATATGCCTACATATGTATAAATTCAATTTTTAAGTGTGTAAATGATGGTGTACATGTGATGATTAATAATTTTAGTTAGGGTGTATACAAGAGACACTGTTATATATTTAACCCATAATTACATAACAATGCATCTATCATTTGTCAAATTGCAATATTGCATTGCGTCTGATAACCCCCCCCCCCCCCCCCCACCACCACACACACACACACCAAGCCGAGGAAGGGGAATGACCCGTAGTTTGGAGCGTACGTAAATATGTAAATTTATGCACTGATAATGGCTTGGTAAAGATGTTTGTGTCACAGCCTGTGCAGTTAATACGGAAAAATATCAGATATCGGTCAAGGAGCAATACATGATATATCGTTTTCCGCGGTGATATATCAGTTATATATATATATATATATATATATATATAACACATTAAAACATTCATAATATTAATACTTAATATTAACATCAAAACTTGAAAAGTGTCAATAATTAAGGTTCAAAACATGATCCAAATATCCAATCAATCTCAAAAGTGATAATAATTAAAGTTCAAAACATGATCTAAAAATCTAATCATAAGAAACGAAATCTTCCTCCGAGCCGACATCAACCAAGGATTCCAATTGTTCATCAAGATCTTCCACTTCAATTGTATCATCATCTGTATAGCGCTCTCTTTTGCTCCTAGTACCTACTCCAACTTCTTCATTTCCTCCCATTGGCTCTCGTGCATTCGACCAACGAAGACCATCTCCACCATCAACAAACTCTTGAAGCTCTTCCTCTGTTGGTATAACCTAATCATCATTTTCCTCTACGTCCTCAACAAAATAGGATCCAAAGATTTGTTGGATAGCAATGAACTAAAGCGCCTTTGTAACCTTTTGTTGTATTGGACGTATACAAAGTCATTAAGTTTTTTTGTGTATGACATTTCTTTTCTTTGTGTGTAACTGAACATAAATAAATAAAGAATAAAAAATTACTTAATGAAGTCAAGTATATAAGTTAAATCTAATATTAGTTATAAAAGTATATGGTAGAAAAAGTCTAAGAACTTACATTGTCAAATGCAATCCAATTGCGTTCATAACGTGAAACACTACAAGTTTGACTGAGTTAAAGAAACTCGCCTCGGTGTCATGCCTTGTAGCGAGTACTCAGGGAGTACTCGGCCTTGTAGACCTACTTTTACAATATTTGGTTCAAGTAATATCCAGCTAAAAGGTGAACAAAATTAAAATTAAATGATTATAATAATTGAATTTGAAAAACTAATAAATATAAAGTTCAATAATCAATACATGCATGCAACGGGTGATACATTTGGTCTGACCATCTTGTTTGAATCATACTCAAAGTTTTAGTGACAAGTCTTTCATCGTTCACATTTTTCTTGATTTGCTCCTTAGCTCTATTTATTGCATCATAGATGTAACCCATACTTGGCTTCTCTTCCGTATCAACCAATCTTACCACATCCACCAAAAGAGCTAGCACTTGACAAGCTAGGTGTATGTTGTCCCAAAATTCAGTTTTTGCAACTATTCGCTTGACTTTCTTTCCACCTGGCTTCTTTGAAAAGTCACTTTTCCTCCATTCTTGAGAAACAAACAATACTTGAATATGATGTCGATTCTCCTGGATACTCTGAGTGGTATAAAATTGGGTTGCAAACCTAGTTACACAAGCCCTATGTAGCTCTTTGTTTTTCATCAATTTTCTCATCAGATTGATAATCCTTCCATGGTTGTAAATGTAAACCACAATTGCTCTTGCATCAACAAGCGTACTCTTTATTAGGGGTGAGCAAAAAACGGTTCAGAACCGAGGAACCGGAACCGAACCGGTGCCTTAGAACCGCTAGTGTGTGTACCGGTTCGGTTCTCGGTTCTTAGAATTTGCATTAAACGTTTCCCGGTTCGGTTCCGGGTAAAACCGGCGGTTCTAGACTTGGAACCGAAAAACCGGAACATTCAAAACGTTTTAAATAAATTTACCAATCCCCATATTTTATAGAGTAACTTATGAACCGGCACCCATTCAATCAATTTTTAATTCAAATCTTCTTTTTTTACGTTCAAGAACTAGCAACCATGATCAATTTTGATTTAAGCTATTAAGGTAATTTAATATAAAATGATATGATCTTCCATTAATCTATCGTTGTTAATGATTTATTTAACCTCAACATTTAGGTTTTAATAACAAATGTTCATGTTGTAATCTAAATTAGTTTTACCTTGAAAGAAGACATACAATTGTATAAACTTGTTTTGCAATTTACAAAGTTTGCATAACTCATTTGATAAATAAATGATCGAACCGGTTCTAGCCAGAACCTCTTAGCGAGAACCGGCTTTAGTGGTTCTCGAACCGAACCGGTTTACTATAATAGGTTCCGGTTTCGGTTCTATTTTTCACTCATTTTCGGTTCCGGTTCCGGTTCGGTTCTCGCGGTTCTGAACCGTTGCACAGCCCTACTCTTTATCGTAGGTATTTTCTCACCAATATCTTGAATCATAAGGTCCACACAATGTGTTGCACAAGGAGTACGTCCAAAACATCTTAGGGTGTTGGTCTTCTAAAATTTTTCTAGCAGCTTTAAAGTTTGACCCGTTATCAGTAATGAACTATAAGAAATAACAAGAATTTAATTAATAAAAAGGACACAAAGTAAACATAGCAAATAATAGATTATGACATATTTAGAAAACTAGAAAAGTAAAACTACCTGCACAATATTCGCCTCCCCGACATCTTCTATCACATCATTTATCATCTCCACGATTAATTGAGCATTCTTCACATGCTCTGATGCATCAATTGATTTCAAATATACCGTTCCAAGGGGAAAATTGACTAAAAGTTTATCAAACATCTTCCTTTTCCATCCGTCCAAAAATCGGGCATAATGCTACACCCATATTGTTCCCAATGTGGCTGGAAAGAATCCACAAACTTTCTGGTTTCTTTTAGACGTCTCTCCAACAATGTGACACGCATATTATGATAAGATGGAGGTGGCATACCTAATATAAATCAATAAGTATAAAAATTAAATAATAATCAATTAATAAATAACAAATCTTGATCTCTTTTAAATACCTCTTCCATATTCTCCAATGGCATTGATCATAATGGGGAAGGATTCGTCCCGTACAACATTAAAGGGTAAATAAACCGAAGCCCAAAATGCAAATTTATCCCAAGCTTCAATCTTTAACTTCTCTTTTATTGGATTGTTTCTATCCAATGTACTTTGTTTTGTTTTTCCAAGACCAGTCTTTAATATGCTATCAATAGAACCTCGCATGTTGCTAGCACCCAAACATTTCTTTTTCCTTGAAGGATGATTTACTTCTTGTACATCATCTTCATCTTCCTCATCATCATCGGCAAGATTAACCGAGTTTTGTCTAAGAATCTCCATAATTCTTTTCTTTTCTAGTTGTATCCTTTCGTTTTCTTTAATTGATAACATGACTCTCTTTTGGATATCCGGAGTCACTTTCGAACAACCTTTGACTTGTCCTCCGGTATGAGTAAGATGTTGCGTTAGTCGTGTGATTCCTCCACTCATTGAGTGACCACAAAGTTCGCACCAGACGCACTGTCTTTTCAAAAAGGGATCTCTACACTCACCACATTCCCATGCCATATCTCTACTTAAAGATTTTGGGGCGGTGTTAGCATCAGATGACATTGTATTAGCGGGTGTAGATGCTTGTGAAGATGGAACTGGAGTTGTACCATCCATCATTATTAAATCTGTAAAGTGCAAAACGTGATGAACTTCATTAGTTTTTTCTAAATACTTTAATTGACTAATTAAGTATGGCAAAATCTAACACATCAGTAAATCTATTTATGGCTTTATGCTTCTGTTTATGCTTGTGTTAGTTAGTGAGTTAGTGTTACTGCATTATTAAACCTGTAAAACACTTATGTTTAACAATCTAACATATAACATAATTAATAAGTAATAAATAATCTAACATAACTTAAGTATCTATTTCAAGTTCACCATCTAAGTTCATATTTATGAAATTATAAAACATAAATGTACCAATTTAGAGGGCCGATTTGGTTTCTATGTGCCGGATTTTTGAGGCTTTTGGGTCGTCAACGTTGAATTAGGGGAATAGGGTTGTGTGGAATGAATTTTGGCTTGATGTTTTTGCCTTTCTGGTCGGCTGCTTTATGTGACTGTGTGACATCCAACCTAATTAATTAGGTGAGCTGGGTTGGGTCTTCATATTTAGGATTTTAGGGGTTAATAACTTAATATGATATATATGGGCTTTAAAAGCGTGCATAACAGGCCCAACCGATATAAACGGTGAGATGGCTGATGCACACAAAGTAAAATATCGCCGATATATCGGTACTTATCGGCGATAATATCGGCTCCAATATTAAAACTGATATTTTGGACCGATACGCTGCTGGGGCCGAGAACCGATATATCGGTGATATAGCACCGATATATCGCCGATATTGATAGCTTAGGTCACAGCCCCGATCCCTATACCCCGGGATGGGAGCCATGTAAATTGAGTGATGGTATCGGTGTTTATTAAAAGAAAATTTGCAGCGGAATATTTCATCAGGACCGTAGTTAGGAAAAATGATCAGTTATAAAAACGCCATGATTCTTATTTCATAAACTATGAATAAAACCCATTTTTATACAAACATAAGTTTTATAGGGATAAACCCTAATTTGCAAAACACGTTTCATTATTCTGGTGACAGACCACTTATTTAAGCTGAAAGCACGCATGCATCATTTCTTTGTCTCTAACAAGTCACCTGAAACATGTTTAAAAATATTTGATCAACAGAAAATACTGGTGAGAGCATTCACATGTAAATGACACATTTTACAGTTACAACATCAAGATGTTTTTACATCTGCATGCTTACAAATTACTGAAAGGTACTTGCCACTCGACTGTTTTAGTGACTGTGGTGATATTACTTATCGGCTAACACTTGTCCAATAAGTAACGTGTAATAGCCTAGTAGGCAAACATTGTATACAAAACCCTACAGTACAAGTAGTAATCATCCCGTAAATCTATAAAATCACTATAATGTACTTTAAAATCCTTTGAAATTATATTTGAAAGTATTTGGATTATCTGTCATAAGTTGAATATGTTTTAAAAATGATCATGACAGTATTAGAAAACCAGTTGTCTCACGCAAATGTGAGTTGTACAAAGACTCGAATGTATCACCTTGTAAGTTTATAATAAACGAACGCTTCTCGGTATTAAACACCTAGGTTAAACACAATGTAGCATATTTAAATTAGTATAAACCCAATAATTATAACGAAAATCACGAGATTAGAAACTTCACACGATGACACAATGTCTTACCTTGTAAAGGCAGAGCTTTTGAATTCGTGTATAAAAGTTTCTATCGATAGGAGAGGGTATCGTTACGACTACTCGGGGTATTATACCAACTTCTAAATATAAGAAAATTTGAGAGAGAGGGAGAGAGAAAATGTGGGACGAGAGAATGAAGCCCGGACCCAACCTATTTATTGTTGAAACCGGGTCAGTTTGCGTAGCATGAACCAACACCATCAATCACTTTGCGCTAATATAGGGTTGTCGAGTCAGCCCTAGCTATGCCACATGGCAGGAAATGTCTCACTGTTACGAAAGACAAAAGAGTTTCTGGATAATTATAAGACTTCGCGTAGCGCGAAAGAATATGAGTTCATTTCTTCGCATAGCGCGAAGGAACAAATTTTCAAAAACACTAAGGTGGTTCTCAAGTGCAGGGTGCGACATCAAAGCGCCACATTGCGCCCATCACACTTTGCCCGACGTGCACGCGCACGGCTCAGGCGCGATGATTGGTACGCAGATTTTGTTCCCTATTCGGAGAATTTCATCATTCTCTTTTTCAAGTAGATCAATGGTACCATTTCTTTTCTCATAAACCATTTTATTTTCTTCCATTGCTTATCTCTAAGCATTCTTCAGTTCATCAATTAAATTGATCTGAAAATCTAACCTTAGAGCTCGTACTCATTTAGGTTTTTTATGCTCTTTTTTACTTAATGCATCAGCTACTACATTATATTTACCTTCACGATACTGGATTTCACAATCATAATCGCTAAAATTTCCATCCAACGTCTTTGTCTCGTGTTGAGCTACTTTTGCCCAAAAATATATTTTAAACTTTTATGATAAGTGAATACAGTTAACTTACTGCCATAAAGATAATGTCTCCAGATCTTTAGGGAAAAATTATTGCTCCTAATTCCATGTCATGTGTTGTGTAGTTCTCTTCATGTATCTTTAGTTGTCTGGATGCGTAAGCAATAACTTTTTCACGTTGCATTAATCCCCAATCTTGATTTGGAAGCATCACAACAAACTGTAAAATATTTAGTTACTTCTGGTAATGCAAGTATCTGGGCATTTGTTAACTTTTGCTTCAAAGTTATAAAAGCCTTTTCTTGCTTGGGCCACCATTCAAACCTAACATTTTTACATGTTAACTTTGTTAACGGAACTGCTATTCGGGAATAATTTTGAATGAAGCGTCTATAATATCCTGCTAATCCTAAGAAATTTCGAATTTTTGTAGGAGTTTTAGGAATTTTCCATTTGGGGATAGCTTCAATCTTGACAAGATCCACATGAATACCTTCGTGGTTAATCAAGTGACCTAGGAATTGTACTTCTTGTAACCAAAATTTACACTTTGAGAACTTAGCATAAAGCTTCTCTTTTCTTAATAGTGTCAGTGTATGAAGATGTTTGGCATGATCATAACTAGTTTTGGAATAAATAAGTATATCGTCTATAAAAACGATTACAATTTATATTTATCAAGATACGGTTTACATATCCGATTCATCATATTCATAAATGCAGCTGTGGCATTGGTTAAATGATGGTTGGTATGTTTGTATAGATTTTAGTTCATCTATTTTCTAGTTTTAATCATTTATTGTGTGAACTTCTATCCTTCATACGTGTATATTGCATTTCATGGCACAAGTGTTTAAAGTAGTTAATTTGGACCTGTTGAGGCACAGGATGAAGACCCGGGAAGACTTGAATGTGAAACGAGGCATGAGACATTTTTCTGTTGATGAAGACTCCCATCGTGATACGAGATGGGATTAAAATATTGTTCATCTGACATTGGTCCATTGCGATAGGTGATGGACTCCAAAAATCCCCATTGCGTACCGCGCGCGGGTGGAAAAAGCGGGTGTCACACCCCGACCAAAGGCGACGGAACATGCCGGGGTGCAACAGATTGCTTAATAACACAAGACACTATTAAAGTGACAATATTTAAGCAACTCATTAATTTCATTCAATCACCAAAATAATGCATCTTGTTCATACAAATAAACACCGAATACAAGAAATAAATGTTAGAAAATTAAACAAAATACTCAAGAATATTGCAAGAAATTAGTCTCCATCATTTCCCCATAAAAATAGATATCAACGACTATTGACAGCATGTATACTGTACCGTTGGGATACAATCAAGTGATTGTACATTCCTTTTTTATTTATGTTTCCTTGTTAAAAGTTAAACCCTTGTTTATTTTAAAGTCAATATATTGTACTTTTGTATCTTTACAAAATACACAGTGAATAATAATCAAGAATTCCCCTGTACCATTTTGAATTATGGTATCAAAGCAATGTTATAGGTCCTAGGATCTTACTGCTCATCATCTACCTCTTGATTATTCAAACATCACAGCAGCAAGCTACCATGTCCGACACAGATGGTACCTCGAACCATGATAACCTTTCCATTCAAATAGTCAATCTTCTCAAGAATGGCCTCAATTCTCAAACCCAAAACCCCAAACAAAATCTTTCTGATAACCTTAAAATTAGCCTGAAACTAAATAGCCATAACTACGCCTTGTGGGCTCGGATGATACGAGTCGCCATAGGCGGGAAATCAAAACTTTAATTGAACCATTTGACCACAGATCCACCCGAACCAACTGATGATAAATATGACCAGTGGGAACAAGACGATCTTGTCTTGTTCTTGTGGCTTATTCAAAATATTGAACCCGCCATTGCTAGTAATTTAACCGAGTACCTTACAGCAAGATCGTTGTGGGATGCTCTAGTTGTTACCTACAGCAGCGGCAAAGACAAGCTCCAAACATTCGATCTCCATGTTAAAGCCAATGAATTCAAACAAAATGGTATGCCTTTAGAAGATTTTTGGATTGTAATGCGGGGGATATGGGGAGAAATCGATAGGCGTGACCCCAATCCAATGAAGTGTGCCACTGAGATCACAACATATAACAAAATCAGAGATGAACAAAATTTGTTTCAGTTCTTGAATGCTCTAGATCGTAAGTACGATCCAATTAAAAGAGAAATCCTAAGATGGGATCCTCTTCCTTCAGCCGAAGGAGCATATGCAGCAGTAAGAAAAGAGAGTGTTCATCAAAACATTTTAGGAGGAATCTCAAGTGAAACACAAGGGGTGGCATCTGGTCTGATTGCATATAAACAGAACAACACCAAAGGATTAGGGCTAGCAACAAAGGGGCATCACAGGTCAGAACATGGGTGGAAGCCTATTGGGTCATCATCCTAGGTTGATAAGTCATAATTGAAGTGCAGTCATTGCGGGATGACAAAACACACAAAAGAGCAATGCTTTAAGCTCGTTGGATTCCCCGAGTGGTGGAACGATGGCCACAAAATGGGAGATAAAGACAAGGAAAAGGCGGCGGGCGCTATGGACAACTCGAAGGCTACCTACACCGGTGGCGACCAACGCTCTAATGGAGACAGAAGTGGCTCCTTTGGTGGAATGGCATCAACTATAGAAGAAGCTGCCGATCAGATTGATTGCAACAGAGGTAACGGGTTTGAGAGTTTTTTCTCAAACCCATGTATTTGTAACCCTAGTTTCATAAACCCCATTGTTAGAAAATTGCTTGATTACCCCCCTGAAAAAGCCATTAATAATTAACACAAAAAACATGTTATGTTCGATAAACCTTTTAAAAAATCAGACCCTTTCAACAATAATTTAGAAGAATCCGTTTTTTCTGATACGGGCAAAAAGTTTACGGATTTTCCCTCTGAATCCCATAGATATAACGATATTTACAAAAAGATTGAAAATAAAACCATGGGAGAAGTTAATATGGCCGGAAAATGTGAAAATTTAAATAAATCATGGATTTTTGACTGTGGTGCAACTGACACCATGACTTTTGAACTATCTGACATTATTTCAAATTATAAACCTAAAATTAGCTACATAAAAACCGCCAATGGGGGAATAATTCCTGTAAAGGAAGGGGGGACTATTGAAATATCGCCAACTTTAAAACTGTCAAACTGTCTTTACATTCCTTCATTGTCACATAAATTGTTGTCCAACAGTCACGTGACAAAAGAACTAAATTGCACAGTTTTAATGAACCCCACCTTCTGTATCTTACAGGATATCAGGATGGGAGCGATTATTGGGCGTGGCACTGAACGTCAAGGATTATACTATGCGTAAGAAGTGACTCAACATGGTACTGTGTTTTTGGCTCATGGAACTACAGATAGAGAAGCCTGGTTATGGCATAGGAGATTGGGACATCCATCTATTAGTTATTTGCATATTTTATTTCCAAAACTTTTTCTAGTCAACAAAACATTAAGTTGTGAAACTTGTGTCTTGGCTAAAAGCCATAGACATACTTTTAAACCAAATAACACAAAAGTGAGTTTACCTTTTTCACTTATTCATTCAGAGGTATAGGGTCCGACAAAAATTAGTGGAGGACAATACTTTCGTTATTTTATCCTCTTTGTCGATGATTGTACTCGCATGACATGGACTTATTTTCTAAAACAGAAAAGTGAAGTTTTTGATAAATTTATAATGTTTTATGCCATGATACAAACACAATTTAAAACTGATATTCAAGTTATTCGATCCGATAATGGTGGGGAATACATAAATGATCCAATGAAATTTTTTTGTCAAACAAAAGGAATAATTCATCAAACATCTTGCTCTTATACCCCTGAACAAAACGGCAACGCAAAAATCGTATCCTCTAAGAAATAAGACGATCCCTCCTGGTTGAATCCAGAGTTCCAAAGTATTTTTGGCCCGAAGCTCTTGCTACTACCACATATCTCATCAATCGACTACCAGAAAAAGCTCTTGACCTAAAAACACCACTTCAAGCTCTTTCAGATTTTACCAAACTTCCTCCCGCCCTCGCATTACAACCATGAATATTTGGGTGCTCCGTCTTTGTCCACATACCCCAAACCAATCGAAACTGTAACACCCCAACCTGGAACAGGCCGACGTGTCACTATTACAGATATCATAACAAAATTCGAATAAGCCTAAGTCAAATTATATTTACTCAAATAACCGAAAATGAATAGTTTTTAAAAAGCTTGAACTTCATTATTCTCTCTCATCACTAATTTCCCCGAGTCCCGAATTACCTGAAAACAAAATAAGAAAAACAAAACAAGAAAATACGGTTGAGTCAAAAATTTGCCCAGTAACGGAAAGAACAATAGTACAGGTAAGGACAGACGTAAGAAAATAAATATACGGACTTTAATTTAAACTCGAAACCAACCTTTTTACTGAAACATATACTTAATAAAATTCGGAGGTATGATCCGACACTTGGCCAGAACATAATCAAACGCATACGGAAACATATCATAACATATACACACATCAAACCACTTGATTACACATATAAAAAAAACTCAAAGTCACGTGAAACGGAAGCACCCACGAGCCAAAACAGAACAGACTGGTACACAGCTAGCTAGTCAATGCACCTATGAGACGGTGAGCGTGGCGTACACCCGTTATTCCATATCCACACAACAAACGCAAACTCAGAGCTAAGATCGATCTATACGCCTCTAGGGGCCAAAGTGCTACGTAAGCACTAGCTAGAGACGCCACAACTTTTATTACGCAGTGTCACGATAAGTGCATGCCGTTGACGCCCATACGACATTATTTCAGACATGCTCGGGTGACAGAGTACAAAAGCTAATTTCATATAACGAAACATATTTAAAACCGGAACATGCAATAAAGAGTACAAAATAAATAATGTATTGCATACTACGAAAATATATTATATAAATAACTAAACTCAAAATATAACTGACGCGTAACGAAAATCCGTACTACAAAGTAACGGAATATAATTAATACTACGAGTGAAAGAAACCAGAAACCGTACCTTAATAGTCGATGAGTAAGCAAATAAAGCCGAGTCGCGTTATGTTGTACTAATACCTACATTTTATTTATTTCAAAAGATTTGCTTAGATGTGTTAACTTGTTTAGTTCACTAGTTGACCTGTGTTCTGGCGATAGAGACTTTTATACTTTTACATCTCTCTTTTCGTTCAGTTAGAATTCTCAAAATACCATTTATTTTGTTTACATGAAATTATTTGTGGTTTAACTTATGTTCCTTCAACAAAACAGATTTCCCGGTTTTTAATTAGTTTGAAAGCTACTCATAACTTTATTATTATTATTATTATTATTATTATATAAACACATGCATATCACTTACGTATACAAGAAACATGACTATCTTTTGATTCTTTAATTACACATTCTAAATCATGTAAATATAATAAACATCTAAATCATGTAAATATAATAAACGAACCAGATTATCGATGTTATTAGTTTGTGTATTTTCTTTATAACAAAGTTTTGAAATTCGCTTTAGTCGCCGGAACAAACTAACGGTTATAGACACTATAACCGTACAAGTATTCGTAATCGGATTGTTAACAGTTACCTCAAAAGCCAGACCAAAACGTACGTATCAGAAAGCGAGGGCGGAGGAAGTAACCGGACGCGTGACGGTGGCTGCGTATTTAACCGAATGAGTTGCCACTTTGTCACGTAAATATGATATCAAAAGAATGAAATTGACTCGGGTTGGTACTTGTCTCTTACTAAATTGGGGAGATCGATGGCAGCGGCGGTGTATTCCCGGAAGTTTGCAGAACGGTGGTGGTGCACGGTAATTGACGGTGGTGACGATCGTCGGGATTTTAACCGAACGTCGTAAAACTAATATGACGAAACAAATCAGATTGCTAGGAGGTCAGAGGCTACATACCATAGGTCCGTGGTGGTTAACTACGGTGGCGACAACAAGCAACGAAGAGGGTAGCGGAGATCGCCGTCTTCCGGCAACGAGTTATAGGGAGGTGGTAATGGCGTAATGGATAAACACGATGCGGAGTTTGTGATAAAGAATATATAGTTAAACGAATCATACACCTCAAGTTATTCTTTTGTTAATAGGATTAGGCTTTTTTTTTTTTTTTGAATTTCAAATAAAGAACTTTTTGCCGGAAAAATTGTCGTGGAAGATGCAGTGGTTTTCAAATGTAGTTTTGGGTATTTGGCAAAACTGGTCCTTCTACTTTGTTTCATAATTAATTTAATATTTACAAAACAACCTTTATGTTTAGTATTTAATTTAACTAACCCTTAAACTCACTTTTATCATTATCTAAAATGTTTGACTATATATATATATATATATATATATATATATATATATATGTTTAAGTTCAAGAAAGAAGTCAAGTTATTGCAAGAAATAAGAGAAATCAATCTAGCCAATCATATTTTTTCTTTTCTTTTTCTATTTTAATTAAATATGGGGGTAGAATGGTAAAACTTACTAAGTTGTTTATAAGGAAACTATTAATGCTATTTTTAGATATTTTAATATGTTTAAATAAATATTTTATTCATAAAACAAAATTAAGAAACCGTTAGCATACTGACATTATTTGATTACATATCCTAAATCTTTAAAACAAAATTATACATATTATCCCTTTGTTATTTAATTTCTTTTGTTATTTTAATTTTAAAAACAAATCATGTAACATTATAATTTCCCATTACCATTTATTTTAATTTTAAACATGATTTTTTCACATAAATTAGTTAGACTGATGAACTATTTTCATATAAGATAACATTCGGATCATTCTTTATAAATTTCATTATGTTAATTAATTAGGTTAAAAAATATAAAGATTTTTTACTAGTATTCACCTACACATAACACATATTCGCCTAAATAAATTGTTAGTTCATTTTATTTTCACTTACACGTAACTAATATTCACCTACACATAACTCATATTCGCCTAAACAAATTGTTAGTTCATTTTATTTTCACTTACACGTAACTAATATTTATTTACACATAACTCATATTTGCCTAAACAAATTGCTAGTTCAATTTATTTTCACCTGCACATAACTCATATTAACCTACACATACAAGAATGAATTAATTATTTGGAATTCATGTAGATGATTATTTATTATGTTACTTGTGTAGGTGAGTTTATTACCATTCACCTACACAGGGCAATAACCCTACACAATGAAATAATCCTACACTTCAGTATTGAAATAATCCTTACAAATTCCTACACATGCAAAAAAAAAATGCACTTTATATAAAGTTGGATAATAGGCCTAGTTTTTTAGAAAAAAAGAAAAAATACATCTTGCCTTTCTTCACAATACTTTGTAAACAATTGACATGGTTTTGGAAACTCTACTTGTATATTAATTTGTTTGGAGTAAGATAATTGCTAAAAAAAGAATCTATTTAATTGGATTATAGAAACTGACTTCAAAATGAATTCTATAAAAATATGTTGTCCATTATACCCTTCCATTTAAAAACCTTCTATAGTTTTTTTTTCTTATTTATTACAAGTTTGCCATCATAAATATATGCCATTGATTAGACAAATCAATGGCTCAGATTGATTTCTCACATTTCTCGCATTAAAACGACTTCTCTCCTGAATCATCTCCTAAATATATATATATATATATTAACGTTCCATCTGCTTAACGAGATATTAACACTTCTAATAAGTGACCACAAATATTCGATGGTTATTACTTTATTATTTTATTGTTTCGATTTTCGTATATTACAGAAACAAACTTGACCCATGTGCTGAAAAATGTGTATTTGTAGGCTATGGTGTCAACCAAAAAGGTTACCGGTGCTATAGTCCAACATGTTGGGCCTAGTTTATATGGTTTGTACTTAGTCTAAGTATATTTAGGCTTAACTTGTATATGGGCTTGGGCTAATATGTAAGCCGAGAACTACTTAGAGTTCTTAGCGGGCTTTTGGTGTGTATGGGCTTAGTTGTTTTGGTTTCTCTATATATAGTTGATGTCATGTATAGGGAAAAAGGTTGTTCATTCACTTGTTGTGACACCCTCAATTTAGATACAACTTTATTACAATATTTTATTGCGGAAAATGCGGTCCCAGAAGTCTTTTTTTTTGTTTCCAGTTACATAAAACCAAATTAAATCGAAGACAGTACATATTTTAAAACTTGTTCATAACTATTTATCAAAAATTAGCAATTTGCACTTTAGATGTGTAGTGGTGTCCAAGTCCGAGCACTTGATCTTCGACTTTCCGGTTCCATTATGGGCTTCACCTAAAGCAATCCAACACCACATATTAGTTATACCAATATATAAATATTATATACTAATAAGACATTAAACCCGGGGTAACATTAGTCAAAACATTGAATCCAAACCAGGTCCAGCTTGTCTACGCCGGCTACTGTTATGCAACTCCAAAGATTCAATTTATCGTTTATTATAACTCGCCCGATTGATCCCGAGCTTCTCATACCTGTTTCTAATCAACATGATCATAACCCATCATCATAATCACAACCCACTGAAATTTATCTTAATGTGATTTCACGTCTCAACTAAATTTCAACCTAGAAATGGTTACAACTTATCAGCTTATTATTTACAACAACTTAACGAATTATTTCTCTAATTAAATTATGCTACTAACTTTATATTCACCGACGGGTCAAAACGTCATCTAATCTTGCTACTTTATTATTATAATCAACAAGAGGGTCCGAAATCCAAATCAAACCATACTACACAATGCGGATATTATTTATATTCTAGACACGAGTCATTCTCACTTAAACATTTGGTAGGGTAACTTCAAATTGTAATGGGTTAAAACAACCCGTAAACACTATGTATAGTCAAAGAATCAACTTGCAATTTAAATGGTCAAGGTAGCCATTATCCATTTAATAACTTGTAATAAATCAAAACATACTAATAAGACTTATAACTTTTTAAACTAGATGTAAGATAACCTTACCTTTGCCCATAGAAACTTGATTACTTCTTCACCAACTCGTCTCGTTAAACTCCAAGCTTTAGCATACCTAGCTTGTTGGAAAATCAACATATAATCATTAGGATACATAATGCAACTCTTGAATTCCAATATTAGTATCCTATCAAAAACAGCCTCGGATGCATATTCATTTATCCATAAGATATGGTCATACTCAATATACATACATATATGTACTCGTCTGGCCCGTTTTGTACAAAACTGATATTTGAGTTATTTTCGTAATTCGTACTCAAACACACTTCAATAGGTACAATAAACCAATAGAAACCATTATACCAAACTTAACTCAAAGGTAATACAAATAAATGACACCGAGAAGTATTAATTAAAAGTTTATTTTTGTCCAGCTACGATCTGCGCAGCAGTGTTTACTGACTGATTTGACCCACTAAATGACCATGCTTTTCTTTGTTTCAAAATTCTGCGGAAACTAGACTCATCAAGGTTTCCAACCCAAAAAGAATCACCTTAATCGGACACTTGGTTGATTTTATACGATTTTCCGAAAACAGCCCAAAATCTGGACAGAAGCTGAAAATTCAGCAAGCGAGTTATTTTCCATTTCGACCAAAAAATGCATTGGCAACCCCGTTTTCATGGTTTTAATCCAAGTTAAACAATTAAAACGTATTAGACACATAAGGGTGAATGTAGGATCTTCTAAAGTAAACTTAAAACTAACAAATATCACACAATATGAATAAAGTTATTCACTTAGGCATTTTATCAAACACCTAGTGAGCATCAAACTTGTCTAACATGATTATCACCATCAATTCGAAAGGTTTCCTTTACAATTCATAATAGCGAGCTATAATCCTTATAGTTTCAAGAAAATGGTGTATTGCAACCAATATAACTTTACATTCTTCAATATTTGCAAACCTTAGGTTATAGGAATTACATACCTTGTCTTCTATTGTGCTTGTAACTCAATAGACACGTTATTTGCTGTTTAATTAATCATTGAAGGCTGGAATTTGAGGAAGAATAGCAACAATTCCTCTATGCATCTCTTATTGGCATCAAACCTATCTACCACCATCGTTGTGTTTGTACGACCATGGTTTTAATAAAAACCAGGCACTGCCCCTTTCTAGACTCAATGAAGTTACAAAGTAAGTCATTAAACTTATCCATTTTATAATTATTGGTCAAAACCTCTAGTTTAGTCTTTTAACTATTTTCACCCAAAGGTGTAAGTTTTCCAACTTCAAAACATTTAACTCACTTAAGTCCATATTAAACAACAATTAATAAACATACAATTATTTTCATATCATACTTATAAAAGTATTAAAAATTTGGGTCGTTACACTTGTTTTGAGTATTGTATTGTAAGTGCTTATGCACCCGACGTATCTTAATATACGTATGTTCTGAAGCAACCTCGTGTTACTTCCTTGTGTTTACTCGTGTTCTTGAATCACCAAGTATCGGTATTCCGCACCTATACTTGTTATATTGATATCATAATTGCAGTGATCCAGATTTGGGACTTACAATTGGTATCAGAGCCTTAGACCTATTCAGGCTCGTTATTGTGATATCAACGGATTCAAGATATCTAGATTTGGTAGTGTTTGTGACTTCCGGCAACTCTCTGATCGGAGAAGAAGTTTAAATTTTTTTGGAAAGGATTGTTATTGTTTTGGAAACAAATCAAACAATTATTTTCGGGGGTTTGTTACAAATCTGTTAAAAACCTGTGCTCTCGGCAACTGGCGTTCTCGGCCAAGAAAATTCTCGGCTGCTGGCAGTTTTTGGTCAAGATTGGTCAGTTTTTGGTAGTTCTCAGTCAAGACTGGTCTAACTTGGTGTTCTCGGTCAAAAACTGGTCAACTCCTGGGTTCTCAGTCAATAATCAGTCAAACCTGGAGTTTTCGGTCAACTCTTGGTCAAAACTTGAATTCTTGGTCACAATTTGGTATATTTGGTGGTTCTCAATCAGCCTGTTTGGACTTGTTCACAGCCCAGTTAACTGTTTGGGCCTGTTCTACTTGGACTTGGATTTTTAACTTGGACCTAAGTGATAATTGGATTTAAAAAAAAATCTTTAATTTAAATTAAAATAGCCCTGTTAACAAATGGTAGCAATTCAACCAACTCATCGCTTCATCAAGAACTTGATTCCATCATGGGCACTGCTACTCGTATACCTCGTCTCTTGTCACATGAGGGGTCCAGTGAATGGAAATTTCGTTTTGAACATTACGCCAAGATGAAAGATTCCAAAATTTGGAAAAGCATTGTGAGGGGACCTCAAAGGATCACCTATCAAAGGGATGGTTCTAACAAAGTTCTTGTGAAACCAATTGTACAGTATGACGATGATGACTTTGCTAAAGTTGAGGAAGATGAGAGAGATCTTTCCACCCTAACCATGGCACTCTCACCTGAGATTGCCCTTCAGTTTAGAGAACTTCAATCTGCTAAAGAGTTGTGGGCTGCACTGATAGAAGTTTATGAAGGAAAGGAAGATATGAAGAGAAGTCGCCAAGATCTGCTGCGACAAAAGTTCAATATGTTTAATCATGTTTTGGGAGAGATGTTGGAATCCCAACTTCAAAGATTCATATCTCTTGTGACTGAAATGAGAACAACAGGGATTTATCTGCAAACTTCAGAAATAAACAACAAGTTGGTGAACTCCTTGCCGAAAAGTTGGGACATGAATGTTGCGGTTATCAAAAAGACTAAAGGATGGGTATGACTGAAATGATGGCCACTATTAAAGCCTGTGATATAGATGATAAACAGCGGGCAATAAATCATGTTAGTTCTTACAATGCTGCTAGATACAATGTTGCTTCCAACAGTGCTCTTATGTCTCAAGATAGTTTCTCACTGTTCAAGCCTACTCAACAACCACCCCAGGGAAACTTCCAGATGTTCTCATCCACTCTAGGTCAATCATCATCATCCAACTCACCCAAACCAGCTCTAGTGTTCTTCACCAAGTCTGGACAGTCTTCAAATGACACTGGTAAAACTACTCACTCTCACAGTCAGAACTTTAGCCAGATTCCCACCATACCAAAGGAGACTCAAGAGAATATAGCTCTAATGGCAGGATTCATGAATTGTTATCATGCATTTCTGGCTGGAGACTTGGTTCAACCTGTGGTTGCTGCTGAACTATATTAGATTCATCCTGATGATGTTGAAGAAATGGACATCTCGTGGCAAATTGCCACGGCAATTTTTCGTGCAAAGAAGTTTACTAAGAGGACGGGTAGGAATAATTGGAACATGCCTAATAATCAAAATGTGGGTTTTAACAAAGACACTCTCAGGTGCTATAACTGTCACGAGCCAGGTCATTTTGCTCGTGAATGTACTAACCCAGCTAAGGATGGAAATACGGAAAGGGCATTGATTCCAGTTGGAAATGCCCGAGGTGAGGCTGCAGGTAGTTCAGGTAATGGTGAAAGAAGTATGGTTGCTCAACAGTTTTCTTGGGAAGGTCAGATGGCTGCGCTTAACATTGGAAATCAGACTGCAAATTTCGCAAATGTTGAAGACACTGGAGAAGAAAATGCTGCTGAGGAGAAGGTCAAGGAGCTTCAGTTTGCGTATATGGCGTTCACTTCTCCAGATTCATCTGAGCTTCGTTTTCCACCATGTTCTTTAAATTGTGGTGAAAAAATAGAAATGTATAAGCTTCATAACGATAGTCTAAGTAGAGATATGGAAAGAATAAAATCAGAAAATTTCAAACTTAAGAAAAATGAAAAGGGTTTTTTAGACAAAATAGAAGCACAAAAGGACATTTCTAAGCTTAAATATGATTTTAGCATAAAAAGTTGTCACCACCTAGATACCAAACAAGAAATTGCTGAGTTAACTGCTGAACTGGAAGCTTCCAAGTTAGAAATCTTAAATCTAACTAGTAAGTTTGAAAAGGCTGAACTTGACTTTAAAAAATTAGATGGTTCCAGTAATGTAGTTAACTCAATGATTGAGAACCAATTATGGTGGAAAGAAAATGAAGGTGAGGGAATATGATACAGTCAAGTTCCCCCACCTTACAATCATAATTATGTCCCTACACCTGTCACCAAAGAACATAAAGAAAAGATAAAGGACATGAAGTATGGTAAACAAGACAAAGGTGATGGGACCAGTTCTGCAAATGTTGGTCCGTCCACTTCAAATATGAACGATTCTAATGTATCTATCTCATGTGCAGAAAAAGTAATTGTGAAAGAGTGGACTGATGAGGATGACGACCCTAGTTTTGAATTTGATAATAACTTTGTTTCTGATGTTTCTTTAAAACTTTCTGTTTTCAATTCTGTTATTCCGACTATTTGTGTGGGCTCTGTTTTAGAGAGCAAGGATTCTTGTGTGGTTGATTCGGTTGAATTTTTGAACTCTAATAATGCACTTTCTAATAAAACTAAAAATTCAAAAACATCTAAGAAATACGTAGCACCTAAACTTGTCAAAGAGGGATGCTCTAATGACAAACAAGGTGATAAGGTCAGAATGAGAACAGGAGTTCTCGCAAATTTAAGGAGACTGGTCCACACAACCAGTCCAGACAAGGACTTGCCCAAAATGACTTTTTCATAAAACGTCAAACTTGTTTTAAATGTGGCACTCCCGGTCATATTTCCAGAAATTGTCCACATCGTCCGTACGTTCCCTACTATGGATTTTATCAAAGGAATATTCCTTTGACGATGATTGGAATCGAAACAAATCTGGCAGGTTTAGTCCTCATCAGACCAAACCTAACTTGTCTAAAAGAAATGTCAGAAAAGGTGTTTCAAGTTCAAATTTTAATATGATCACTAAGACTAGACCAGAATAGGAGAAAAAGGCTGATTCGTCTCCTTCCACATCCAAAACACCAGAGGTTACAACAACCATTCGTACCTATAATTCCAAATCATCCAGACATAGGTGGTTGCCTAAATCTCCGGCGAAAGTTTCTACAAATTCCATGTTTGACGATCAAAAGGGCATGTCATGGCAATTCGTGACAACTGTAGATGAATCAGGGTCACCCAGTGTAAGTATGGACTGGGTACCAAAAACTAACTAATCCCACGTTTTGTGCAGGGACAACTATGGAGGAATATCATCAGACCTTGGTATGTTGATAGTGACTGTTCCAGGCACATGACAAGGGACATTACCCAGCTACACGACATTCAAACATTTAACGGTGGGTGTGTGTCTTTTGCGGGAGGAGAGAAAGGAAAGATCACTCAGAAGGGTACTGTAAGTAACGGTGTTCTAAAGTTTGAAAATGTTAATTTTGTTCCAGAGTTGAAGCACCGTCTTTTGAGAGTGTCACAAATCTGTGACAAAGATTTTTCAACTCACTTTACTAAGAAAGAGTGTCTGATTTTGAAACCTGGTATAATTATACCAGAAGACTGGATTCTTGTTCGATCACAACGAAAAGATAATGCTTATGTGATCGACATGAACAAAAATGTCCCTGACGAAATAACTTGATTGTTTTCAAAAGTGTCAGAACATAATGCAATGCTTTGGCATCGTCGGCTTGGTCATGCTAATACTAAAAATCTGAATCGTCTTGCTAAAAATAATTTGGTGCGTGGTTTACCAATCAAGGATTTTGTGACTGTTGAAAAATATGTGGCTTGTGCTTTGGGTAAACATCATCGAAAATCTCACAAGCCAAAGTTGATTAATACCATTTCGTCAGTTTTTCAATTACTTCATATGGACCTTTTCAGGCCTGTTCATGTTTTGAGTTTATATCGTAGCTCTTATTGTATTGTTATTACTGATGATTACTCACGTTTTACATGGGTATTTTTCTTGTCAAATAAGAGTGAAACTGTAGATCTGATCAAGAAGTTTGTTGTGCTCATGGAGAATCAGCTGAACCTAAAGCTGAAGGGAATCCGTTGTGACAATGGAACGGAATTCAAGAATGCAACTTTGAATCACTTTTGTTCAGAAAAGGGGGTACTTCGTCAGTACAACGCTCCACGGACGCCTCAATAAAATGGTGTAGCTGAAAGAAGAAACAGAACTCTTATCGAGGCAGCAAGAACGATGTTGTGCGACTCTAAACTGCCACTGTTTTTCTGGCCAGAAGCTATTAATACGGCCTGTTATGTTCAAAATCAGGTGATAATCAACAAGTCCAAGATGAAGACCCCGTATGAGATTGTTTATGGTCATAAACCCACTGTCGAACATTTCAAAGCTTTTGGGTGTCTGTGTACTTTACTGAATCTTGAAATTACTCCAGAGTTTGAGGCCGCAGCTGATGAGTGTTACTTTGTTGGGTATGCGGGAAATACAGCTTACAGAGTCTACAACAAGTCAACCAAGCAGATTCTCGAGTCTTATGAAGTTCGTTGGTTAGAAGAAAATGAGACTGACGCTCGTGTTGGTCCCGATTGGTTATTTGACTACAATGATCTTTTCAAACCATTCAACTTGTTTCCAGTCATCAATACAGAACCTTTATGTGGTCCCACAGTGGAAGCTGCAAAGGAAAATCCACAGACAATTTCTCATATTTCTCCACTAATTGATGATGATGTTGCTGAGTTAAGTAATGATTCACCTAATACTGGTACTCAGTCCAAGAAAACTTCAGAACCCGAATGTTAGCCAAACACGTCTGAAAATGCTGCTAATGTTAAGGGGGAGAGTTCTATTCGTCAGATATTCAGGAGCACATTGTTTCCCGATGACATTCCAAATGAATATGTCGCCAGCACCTCGTACTCTCACAGTACGACGACATCTGGATGGAAGAATCCTCTTGTTGATATTGAGAACTTGCCAAATCTACAATCTACTAGTGATGTTTCTGATCAGTTAATTCCATCAAGAATTCAGAAAAATCATCCAATTGAGAATGTCATAGGTCCCATTGAAGCGGGAGTGTCCACCAGAAGTCAGACATGACACATTAACAACTGTATGTTTTCCTGTTTCATCTCTCAAATTGAACCAAAATCAGTAGAAATGGCTCTTCAAGAACCTAGTTGGGTTGATGCTATGCACGAAGAATTAAACCAGTTTGATAAGTTGAAAGTTTGGAGATTGGTTAAGTTACCGGAAGGAAAGAAAGCTCTGGATACAAGATGGGTTTTCAGAAAAAAGCAAGATGACACCGAGGTTATTGTTCGAAATAAGGCACGACTGGTAGTTCGTGGTTTTCGTCAGGTTGAGGGGTTAGATTACACTGAAGTCTATGCTCCTGTGGCTAGACTTGAGGCCATTAGAATTTTTCTGGAATATGCATCATACATGGGGTTTACAGTGTATCAGATGGATGTTAAGTCCGCGTTTCTGTATGGTGAAGTCAAGGAGGAGATTTATGTTGATTAGCCACCGGGTTTTGTTGATTCTAAGAAGCCAAGTCACGTCTACAGGCTAGATAAGGCATTGTACGGGTTACATCAGGCTCCTCGAGCATGGTATGCTACACTGACCGTGCATCTTCTTGATCATGGCTAGAAGCGTGGAACCATCGTTCAAACCTTGTTCCGGAAAACTGTCGGAAAAGATTTGATTCTCGTCAAGATTTATGTCGATGATATAATCTTTGGATCCACCAGCGCTGAGTTGTGCACAGAATTTGAAGGTGTAATGAGAAAGAGGTTTGAGATGAGTTCGTTGGGTGAAATGACAACTTTTTGGGGCTACAGGTTCGCCAAAGCTCGGAAGGAATACTACTACATCAAGGGAAGTACGTTGAGGATATGCTGGCAAAGTTCGAGCTTCGAGATTCAAAGAGTGCCAACACTCCCATGGCAGAAAGACCACTACTGTCATCTAATCCTGATGGAAGTCCCGTAGATCAAACATACTATCGATCGATGATCGGGTCTCCGATGTACCTCACAGCCAGTCGTCCTGACATCATGTTTGCAGTCTGCCAATGTGCTCGTTTCCAAGCTAATCCTAAGCTCTCTCATTTAATTGCTGTTAAACATATTTTTAGATATCTGAAGGGACAACCAAAGTTAGGTCTTTGGTATCCCAAACAATCAGAATTTGATCTTTATGCTTTTGCTGATAGCAATTATGGTGGAGATGACATAGAAAGGAAATCCACGTCAGCCAGTTACCAGTTCTTAGGAGACCGTCTCATCTCATGGCAGTGTAAGAAACAACAGACAGTGTCCACCTCGACCGCCAAAGCAGAATATGTTGCCGCATCTGCTTGCTGCTCTCATGTTATCTGGATGTAAAACCAGTTGCTGGATTACGGTTTGGAATTTCTTGACACCCCTATTTTCTGTGATAATGATGCGGCCATTGCAATTGTGAAAAATCCATTTCAACATTCTAAAACCAAGCACATCGATATCAAAATTCATTTTATTCGAGACTGTTTCGATCGAAAATTGATTCACCTTGAACAAGTCCACACTGACAACAATGTGGTGGACTTATTTACAAAACCAGTAGGAACAACAAAATTTAATGTGGTTGTGGGTTTTCTTAAAATGCTTCGTTTCGAGGATTGAGTATTTTTGGGTATAAATTTGTACATATTTGTTATTTTTGCACAAATTTAGGGGGGGGGGGGGAATCAAAAAGACAAAAATAGTGTGTGTACTCTGTCTTTATTAAAAAAATTGCTTTTCAAAGATTCATTCTCGCTTAAAATTATGTCGGTTGCTCAAGTTTGAAGGACATATACTCGTATATGGTTGGCCCGGTGTTCTACTTTTAGTTTCACAGGATAGCCATTTACCCAACGACTGAAAGCACCCGGGGCGATTATGATGTGTCTTGTGTTTTGTGTTCTTTCACTTAAAACTATGTCGGTAACTCTGAGCTGGAAGGACATGTATGTTCATACATGTTTGGTTCGGTTAACCACTTGTGGTCATACAGGATAGCCATTCACCTAAAAGCTTAACAGTTACCGGGGTGACTGATATCTTAACACGTGTGTTTTATGTAACTCTCTTGGGAAGTGATATTACTATTCAGTTAACAGCTTTTTAGAAGCTTCAGAATATTTTCAAATAAAAATTGATCCAACCTTTGGAAAGTGATAGATAAATTGTTTTTGTGTGCCTAACGGGTGAAGTTATTAAGCTTAAAAGGCTCTAAACAATCATTTATATTGTATGGTAGCTTTCCATGATGCGTAAAAGTTGAAGTGATATAAACTAAATTTGCTAAACTTAATGTGGAGAGTTATTTTGAAGACATGTGCATGTCTCCAGATACATCACTCCGAATGATAGGCAGAAAAGCAATTACCCAGTCATACACGAGCCCGTTAGTGTCTTGATCACCAAAAATATTGTATTGATTAAGTTACTATTATTTATTAAGTTAAAAAAAAAGAATTATTTGAGTTTACTTTATTCTATTAAAATTATCCTAAAAGTTTAAAGGGTCAAACTAGAACTATAAAGATGGGGGCACACAAGTAAGTCCTGTCATGTCTCGAATGAAAGGCTTGTCAGTTTACTGGCACTAAGTCCAACGTTCAACCTTAAAGCTTAAATTTGCTTTTATATAAAATCTTTTGATCAAGCACTGAGGGGTTGGAATCAAATTGGGGTGATCTGGGGAAAGCCAAATACGCTTTGAGAAGAGATAGGAGGCATCACAGATCCATGAGTGATGTCCATCTAAGCTTTATGCCGAACTGAACCTAATCCATACCACTGATGCAATGAAAATCATGCTAAGTACGTTATACTAGCTATCAACCTGTCTCTTGTTGTCATAATAACGCTGAACATGAAACCTAGCGACAGCCTCTTAAACGATATGATTCCATGTTCGGATCTTTTCATAAAAGGGCGGCGTTTTTACTAAAACTGAAATTTGATCCCGACTTTATAGAATTCAAGGGAGTTCCTGTGTATATTAATGTGGATTTACTTTTCTTGTTTTTGTTTAATTTCATTTTGTTTTGTTTTATCTATTTTATTTATTTATTTTTCCTCGAAACTACTCTCCTCGAAACGCTTGTATAAAATTGAGCTTATTTTCAATTTGGTTTTGAAGGTTTTTGGGTCACCTTACTGGTTGGATATGTTTCTACTTGGGCTGCCCACTGTGTTGAGCCCATTAAGGGGTTTCGGCCTGTTTTGGTTACAGTATAAATAACTTCAAGTTTTTTCTTTTGTCACTTTTATTACACTTATCTGATTAAAGAAACTTAACTCTTTCTCTCAAGTATTCTAGCCGTAATGTAAACCATCGTCACTTATCATCTATCAGTGTTCACTTATTTGCTTAACAGGTATTGAACAAAGTCATATGGGATCTATGTACCGACAGAGGCTTACTTGATGTTGCCATGAACTGATTACATGGATGGTTTGATAAGTTAAAAGTGGATTCATGAGTAATTAGGGGTTTTGGTGGACTTCTTAGGGTTTAATTAAGTGTTTTCGGTTGGTTATTGTAGACTAGTTGCAGGTTCAATGGAGGTTTTAGAGATCTCGGTGGGTTGAAGATGATTGCACGTTTCCCAAGAATGAACCCGAGGTGTTCTCTGTCCCCAGCTGTCAAGGGGTTCCCGGTTGACTTTCGTTGACTGATAACACCCTGTCTTGACAGAGAACTCATGTTCTCGGTTAAATGTTGACCGAGAACTCAGTTCTCGGTTAATTCCCTTGACTTTCGTTGACCGAGAACTTCCTCTTTTGACCGAGATCTCTCCATTTGGGCTTAATTCTCTCTATTGGGCTTATACTGGTTAATTTTGGGCTTTCAAATAAGCCCTATTTGGAGCCTGGTTCAACTTATTGGCCCAAATCTCTTATAAGTCATGGATCTTTTTAAATACTATCAAATTAATCTATATATTATCTAACTTGATACGTTTGGTGCAGAAATGGCTTATCAGAATTCGTTAAAGATTGTTGATACACACAACACAGCTGGATACTTATATGATCCACCTCTGACTCACAAGGAATTCAAGTCTATGATTGTCAGTCTTAACACGTGCAGGATCTCACACGCACTACGAGAAAATCCTGTCATATGTAAGAAGATGATCACGGATTTTTGGAACAACGCTTCAATCAACCTGCGAGGACAAGATGGAGTTGTGTCCATAGACTCCAAAGTTCAAAAGAAGACAGTTAGTATCACTGAGGCTATCGTGAGAGAGGTGTTGATATTTGGTGATCAACCTGATTACCCGACTGAGTACCCCACTGCTGATGTTACAGAGATCCTCACCAAAATGGGTTACGAGGGCACCTATCCTCCGACAATCAAGAAGCTATTTCACCCATACTGGAGATTCTTGATTCACACTTTTTTCACTTGCGTGTCCGGTAGGAAAGGGGGCTCTGATGAGATTAGTCATATTCAAATGTCCGCTGTCACTGCTCTGATCATGGATTGGAATTACAATTATTCCAAGTTTGTTTTCAATGAAATGATGAGCAATCTAAAAGGAAAGAAGAAGGAGATGTTCCTTATGTATCCAAGATTCTTGCAGATGATCTTCGACTCTCATTAAACCGATCTTGTCAAGTCTGTTGACACCTTGGATATGAAGTCAATGGGATCGAATACCTTTGGTTGATGAAACAGAACAGAAAAGGATCCAAGATTGTGTATCAGGGCCTCCATGCTCTGGTTAAATTTGGACGATTTGCGGAAACAGAAGCTGAGCCAATTTTAGCTCAGGTTGCTGATGAACATGTGGCTCCAACTCAGCCACGTGTTGCGTCATTTGAAATTTCTGATGATGAAGAAGATAAGACTGGACACCGTCAGTCAGATACCTCTCCAAGTGCTGAAAAGTTAAGTGCTTTGGAAGATGTAAAAGCTTTATTACAGTCAGCTGCTCTGAAGCCTCCTCAGACAGTTGCTGAAATCATTGAAGAAAATGTAGCTGAGGATCCAGCCGCAGACCACGGTCCACGTAAACGAAGAAAGAAAGATCCGAGGCCTAGGGTGCTGATAAGTGAACTTGAAACAACCACTACACCAACCACAGATGCAACAACTAGCCCACAACAACAAATTGCTCAATCTGAGTCACATGCTCCAGAAACACAAGCTGAACAAGATACATTTACTGCTGAGCCATAATTTCAAGATCTGTTATCTAGTGATTTTGATTTTGAGATAGATACTTCACACACTGACGAGGCCGACATGCCATTTAATGTTGCTCCCTCCAGCTCATCAGGCCCAGAAATTCAAGGTCAGTCAAGTTCAAATGCTGCTAACAAGATTGCTGAGATTCATGCCATGCAAGAAAAAATTATGCAGAACAAGGGCAAGGGTATTGTGTTAGAAGAAGATGCTCCGGTTGACGTGCAAGCTCTCCAACGTCGAGTTTTTGAGCTTGAACAAGATTCAGTTGTTAAAGATGTTCGTATTCAAGAGCTGGAAGCAGGTAACTCTGATAAAGATGCCAAGATCAAAGAACTACAGTCCAACATGGGGGAATTAACGGCTTTATATCTTGACCTCACACAAAAGTTGTTTCAAAAGTTCGGAGATGAGTTTAAAGGCAGTGATGATGTGGCCTCTAAAATGCCCCACGTTAGTCAAGGTGGCAGCTCTACTACTCGCCATGTAGACAACAATGATGAGTCAGAATCACTGCAACAATACATGGATGCCTCCCCCATCACCAAAGAGAAATCAGACAGTATTCAGAAGAAATTACTTGAAAAGGGGAAGAAGAAACTGCTGGTGATGAAGAACTCAAATCAGAACGTTGAATCATCGGATCATCCAGACAGGTTCATCGTTACTTTTCAAAAGGGGTTCTCGGATAAATATGGTGATCGATCGGGAGTTCTATCATGGGGCTTTGATGCGGACAAGAATATGTGGTGGGTAAAGAGGAAGTCAGGAACAACTGAGTATTACAAGAAGATGAAATAATTTGGCTCCTGGACCAAGGTGGATCTTAGTGACCTGCTTAACTCTCCTTTCACCAACCCGACGAATGATAAACGTGGTATAGACTTCTGGAACTTTCTAAGAAGTCAAGTCGATAGAGGTTTCCCAAACATGACAACTGCAGAATCTTTTCTAAAGAAAGCCAAGGGAGTCCAGGATCCAAGGACCGGAAAAACAATGGTCAACGTCATGTGGCCAGCTACGAACAAGGCTACTCACATTGCTATTCCTGAAGCGATTCCAGATGGCACATTGGACAACATGAGATTTTGGATGTATGATAGTGTCACTGCCACTGTTGTTAATAAGCTGGCGAAAGGAAAGGGTCTGTACAGATTTGTTGATCCAAGAGACTTATTAAACTTAGGAGAAAGGGACATCAAGACCCTCAGTACTTTCCAGATAATTGCTGATCCGATTTTTGAAATGGCTGCTAAAGAATTCACCGGTATGGTAGCTTCTATTTTCAGATGCAAGTTCTGGGCAGGAGGATTGAAGGATGCTGATATAGACTACATGAGCATGATTAAAAGACAAAGCTACAAACCAAGGGGGAGATTGTTGGGCCTAGTTTATACGGTTTGTACTTAATCTAAGTGTGTTTGGGCTTAACTTGTATATGGGCTTGGGCTAATATGTAAGCCGAGAACTACTTAGAGTTCTCGGCGGGCTTTTGGTGTGTATGGGCTTAGGTGTTTTGGTTTCTCTATATATAGTTGATGTCATGTATAGGGAAAAAGGTTGTTCATTCACTTGTTTTGAGTATTGTATTGTAAGTGCTTAAGCACCCGACGTATCTTAATATATGTGTGTTTTGAAGCAATTTCGTGTTACTTCCTTGTGTTTACTCGTGTTCTTGAATCACCAAGTATCGATATTCCGCACCTATACTTGTTATATTGATATCATAATTGTATTACACAACGAAACGTCATATGTACACTACCATGAACTGTGACTTTCTTGAAACAGAATTTTTTTATACATGTCAACTCAGTTGTGAGGGGGAGAAAGATCATGACATGCTGAGTTGGCTAAATGGGTTCCAAAATGGGCTGCAACATCCGAAGAAGCCAATCATAGTACCCAAGATGAGTCATCAACCCCACACCAACCTAGTGGACCAAGTTCTACAAGTCTAAATCCTCCCGGCCTAACGTCTGAAGTAAGTAATTCTCAAATATCTGAAAATATAGCTGATAAAGGATCTCACGATACTCATGAAAATATAATTAACAACCATGAGACAAAATTAGAACAAACCATGCAGGTGGAACAAGAAGAGACAATACAAGAAGAGAATAGACAAGAAGAAACAACCGAGAGATATGTTCTTCCACATAGAGTTAACAGAGGAATTCCAGCAAAACGGTACTCCCAGAGAAGCAGTCTAAATCTTCTAGGTATCCCATGGCAAACATAGTTGAGGGGAACCTATCCAAAGAAGCCAAAGCCTTTAGCTCTTCCCTTTACACCGAACAAATTACAACTACTGCGGAACAAGCTCTGAATTCAAACAATTGGAAAGGTGCAATGAATAATGAAATGAAGGCGTTAATAAAAAGTAACACATGGGAGAAATGTGATCTTCCTCCAGGAAAAAAACCAGTGGGATGCTGTTGGGTCTTTACAATCAAACACAAACTAGATGGAACAATTGAAAGATATAAAGCATGATTGGTGGCCAAAGGATATACTCAGACATACGAGATTGACTACTCAGAAACATTCTCCCCGGTAGCCAATTTTAACACAATACGAGTTCTTTCTTCAATTGCTGCAAATGAAGGATGGCATCTTCATCAATTTGATGTTAAGAATGCCTTTCTACATGGGGAATTAGAAGAAGAAGTTTATATGGAAGCTCTGCCCGGGTTCACAAAATCCTTTAAAGAAAAAGAAGTATGTGGGTTAAAAAAATCTCTGTATGGGCTTAAACAATCCCCTCGAGGGTGGTTCGGCAGATTCACGTGAAGACATATGGATATCAACAAAGCAACTCTGATCATACGTTGTTTCTTAAATGTAGAGGTAAACTCATGACTTGTTTACTAATATATGTTGATGACATGATTATTACAGGGAACGATGAAGAAGAGATGAAGAAGCTGAAAACAAGCTTGTTCACGAAATTTGAAATGAAGGACCTAAGAAGACTTAAGTATTTTCTTGGAATTGTGGTACTAAGATCCAAGAAAGGGATCTTTATATGCCAAAAGAAATACTGTAACACCCCAACCTGGAACAGGCTGACATATCACTATTACAAATATCAAATCAACGCCACAATCAAAAAACAATAAAAATCAAAGCAACCTAAGTCATATTATTAAACCAAAATGAATTAACTTTTATAAGCTTGAACTTCATTAGTCTCTCTCATCCCCAACTCCCCTGAGTCCCGAATTACCTGTAAACAAATAAGAAAACACAACAAAGAAAATACACCTGAGCCAAAAATTACCCAGTAACGGAATAAACAATAGTATAGGTAAGGACGTACGAAGGAAAAGCAATTCTAATAACTTTGATTCGAACTCGAAACCAACCTTTTTACTAAAACATATACGGAGTAAAATTCGAAGGTATGATCCGACACTTGGCCAGAACATGGTCAAACGCACACGGAAGCATATCAGAAACATATCATACCATATACACGCAACAAACCATGTGACCACACATATCAAGAACTCAAAGTCACGTGAAACGGAAGCACCCACGAGTCTAAACAGAACAGACTGGTACTCAGCTAACTAGTTCATGCACCTATGAGACGGTGTGCGTGGCATATACCCATTATTCCATATCCGCAAAACAAACGCAAACTCAGAGCTAAGATCGATCTATACGCATCTAGGGCCAAAGTGCTACGCAAGCACAAGCTAGAGACGCCGTGAACTTTTATTACACACTGTCACGATAAGTGCATGCCGTTGACGTCCATATAACTTTTCAGACATGCTCGGGTGACAGAGTACAAAAGCTAATTTCATATAATTATGCAAGGAAAATGCTACTAATAGAACATGCAATAATGAGTACAAAATACGAATCTATTGCATGCTACAAAATCATTATAAATATAATATGCCAATCAAACCGAACTCAAACTATAACTAATAGATAACGAAAACTCCGCACTACAAAGTGACGGACACCGAATATGAAATGGAATATAATTAATACTATGAGTACACGAAAACAAAAACCGTACTACGAAGTAACAGACTATAATTAATACTAAGAGTAACAAAAACAAAAACCGTAACTTAGTAGTCAATAAGTAAGCACGCAAAGTCGAGCCACGTTAAGTTGTACTAACACCTACATTTTAATTATAGCTTGAATTAAATTTACAAAACTTAGTTTATTTGTTTTATTCGTTGGTACCTTTTGCTCCGGCGATGGAGGCGTTTAAAATATTTACTTTGCCATGATGGTGATTTTGTGCAAGGTGATTGTGTCTAGGTGTGTGTTTGCTTGTGTGTTTTGGGTTTCAACCCATATGATCAAATTAAATAGTGATAAAATAGTTTATTTTATCAAGTACTGTGAATATGATTTAATAAGTTGTTTCACACCTTTTGAACAAAAACCAAGCACACACAGTATACACATGCATTTACACACATGCTAACACACACGTACACACAATCACCACACACACACCATACACAAACACGACAAACACATGCATCACACACTGCACCCATCCAACACACACATGTTCTTCGTTGAACCAAAACTAAACGAAACCGCGGTCGCCGGAAACAATCAAAACGATACCAAAATTATTATATTTTAAGTTTAAATCAGACGGAGGTTTCTATTTGGTACCTTAATAGTCGAACCAAAAATCAGAGTATGAGACGAGCGATGGTGCACGAATGCGGGATGGCGACAAATATTGTTTCCAACAACAAACGATAGCGGTGGCGGCAGCTTTCGACAAGTTGCGGGACAATGGTGGGGGTTAAACTAAGTCACAAACGGAGGCTAGCGGTGCAACGGAGCCGAAGATGAATAACGGTTCACGAAGGCTAAATTGGTTGTAGCAGCGGACCGGGCTAATTTAATGGTGGCGGTGTGATGCGATGATGGTAACGAATACAGAGGTCGTGTGCAAACTGGAGCTAGTATGGTTTCATGAGATGTGATTTGAGAGAGTTTGAGGATTTTTAAAAAGAAACGAATTCATCTTCTCCTTGCCGATCTATCCGGCAGTTTGAATTTCAATAAGCCAACAAGATGATGATTGGAATTTAAAATAATAAACATGTGCTCAATCATGAGTTGAACTCATCCAGGTTTCAATTTTAAATTATTATTATTATTATTATTATTATTATTATTATTATATAAACATTAATATATCATATTTTGTAAAACTAAAATTTACGGGTATTACAACTCTTCCACCCAAAAACAAATTTCGTCCTCGAAATTGCTAAATACAAAATGAACGAAATCTTGACACAAATGATACGAAACATGACTCCAAATATCCTGAACTTCAAACACATCAAACATAAGAGTCTTCTAACATGATAGATAAACGGAGCGTGAAACTTAACAAAATCCAAATTCGTACGAAATCAAACCCAAATAAACTGTAATACGGAGTACTACAATGGAAACAAATATGAATTATCAAAAAGTTCATGTCTTAAATTTACCAAGAACTAATCTTGATGGGCGGTTCTAGCATTCTCTTCGATTTTAGCTCTAGGGTTAAGCTGAGGGCATTCTCTAATTATGTGTGTTGCATCTCCGAACTTGAAGCAAAGTCCTTCGGCTCGGTGACATAAACCCTTATGTGGCTTTCCACAAGTGGCACAAGGAGGGTCACGGTTTGGTGGCGGGTTTTGTTGAGTGTGGTTTTGATTTCCTCTAGTTTGAGACTGATTGTTATAATCTTTGTTTGAACGATGTCTACGGTTTCGGGGTGCAAAGTACTGATCATCGGCATGAGAAGACTGATCAAGATCACTTTCCCTTGGGCGCTTGCGATCATCATTAGACGCCTTTATGCGGTGTTTCTTATTGTTATCCAAGCTTTTAACCGCATCCACTATCTCATTTATGTCATTGAAACGAAGGTTTAAGATAAACTATCTATCACAGTCACATATGTCCCACTTTAAATGATTGGTTTGTTGCTCTTGAGTACCTACGGTTAGGCCAAGAAAACTAACCAGACGACAGAAACGGTTCTTAAACTATACGATTGGCTCTTCTTCTCCTTGTATGATAGAAGAATATTCCCTCAGATATTCACTGCGGTCTGCATCAGTAAAATATTGCTGATAAAACAGGGTGTGGAAATCATTCCAGGAAAGCGTGGAAGCATAATTGTCTCCTCCACGGGCAGCCTTCGGTGTTTTCCACCATCTATGAGCATCATCTTCGAGCTTGTAAGCAGCGAGCCGAACCTTAACCACATCTTCGACACCTAGCACTTAGAAAAGTTTCTCAATATGCGCGATCTAGTTTTCAGCTTCTACCAGAGAACTAGCGGTACTAAAGGATTTCGGTTTTTCCTTTTGAAAACGCTCAAGCCAGACATGAATACCAACACGAGGATTTTTTCCTCCGACATTGTTGCCACCGGCGTTGCCACCGTCATTGTTACCACCGGCGTTGTTGCCACCAGCATTGTTACCACCGGCGTTGTTGCCACCTGCATTGTTATGATGCAACTGTTGTATCATATTAGGGACTAACGCAGCAACAGCTGCATTGACGGCGTTAGTGACAAAGGTCGCAAGAGGAGGGTCGTTCGCATCATCATTCTCTCCATTGAGGTTCACACGTCTTCTCGGAGGCATCTGAAAGTAAGATAACGTATGAGTTGAACGATAAGGATTTACAGAATACACGGAAGACGAAAAGAGGAATCCTAACCCGACGTCCACCCATTAACTCACATTTTTAATTATTATTATTTAAGTTTTCTATAGGAAAGAGCCTGGGATTTGATACCATAACTGTAACACCCCAACCCGGAACAGGCTGACGTGTCATTATTACAGATATCAAATCAACGCCACAATCCAAAAACAATAAAAATAAAAGCAACCTAAGTCATATTATTAAACCAAAATGAATTAACTTTTATAAGCTTGAACTTCATTAGTCTCTCTCATCCCCAACTCCCCGAGTCTCGAATTACCTGTAAGCAAATAAGAAAACACAACAAACAAAATACGACTGAGCCAAAAATTTCCCAGTAACGGAGTAAACAATAGTATAGGTAAGGACGTACGAAGGAAAAGAAATTGTAATAACTTTGATTCGAATTCGAAACCAACCTTTTTACTAAAACATATACGGAGTAAAATTCGAAGGTATGATCCGACACTTGGCCAGAACATGGTCAAACGCACGCGGAAGCATATCAGAAACATATCATAACATATACACGCAACAAACCATGTGACCACACACATCAAGAACTCAAAGTCACGTGAAACGGAAGCACCCACGAGCCTAAACAGAACATACTGGTACACGGCTAGCTAGTCCATGCACCTATGAGACGGTGTGCGTGGCGTACACCCATTATTCCATCTCCACAAAACAAACGCATACTCAGAGCTAAGATCGATCTATACGCCTCTAGGGGCCAAAGTGCTACGCAAGCACAAGCTAGAGACGTCGTGAACTTTTATTACGCACTGTCACGATAAGTGCATGCCATTGACTCCCATACGACATTTCAGACATGCTCGGGTGACAGAGTACAAAAGCTAATTTCATATAATTATGCAAGGAAAATGCTACTAAGAGAACATGCAATAATGAGTACAAAATACGAATCTATTGCATGCTACAAAATCATTATAAATATAATATGTCAATCAAACCGAACTCAAACTATAACTAAAAGATAACGAAAACTCCGCACTACAAAGTGACGGACACCGATTATGAAATGGAATATAATTAATACTATAAGTACACGAAAACAGAAACCGTACTACGAAGTAACAGACTATAATTAATACTAAGAGTAACAAAAACAGAAAGCGTACCTTAGTAGTCGATAAGTAAGCACGCAAAGTCGAACCACGTTAAGTTGTACTAACACCTACATTTTAATTATAGCTTGAATTAATTTACAAAACTTAGTTTAGTTGTTTTATTCGTTGGTACCTTCTGCTCTGGCGACGGAGGAGTTTAAAATATTTACATTGCCATGATGGTGATTGTGTGCAAGGTAATTGTGTCTAGGTGTGTGTTTGCTTGTGTTTTTTGGGTTTTTACCCATATGATCAAATAAAATATTTTCAAACGTTTATTAATTAGTTTAAATAGTGATTAAATAGTTTATTTTATCAAGTACTGTGAATATGATTTAATAAGTTGTTTCACACCTTTTGAACAAAAACCATACACACACAGTATACACATGCATTTACACACATGCTAACACACACGTACACACAATCACCACACACACACCATACATAAACACGACAAACACATGCATAACACACTGCACCTATCCAACACACACATGTTCTTCATTGAACCAAAACTAAACGAAATCGCGGTCGTCGGAAAAAATAAAACGATACCAAAATTTCTATATTTAAGTTTACATCAGACGGAGGTTTCTATTTGGTACCATAATAGTCGAACCAACACTCAGAGTATGAGACGAACGATGGTGCACGAATGCGGGATGGCGGCTAATATTGTTTCCAACAACCAACGATAGCGGTGGCGGCAGCTTCCGAAAAGCTGCGGGACAATGGTGGGGGTTAAACTAAGTCACAAACGGAGGCTAGCGGTGAAACGGAGCCGAAGAAGAATAGCGGTTCACGAAGGCAAAATTGGATGCAGCAGCGGACCGGGCTAATTTAATGGTGGCGGTGTGATGCGGTGATGGTAACGAAAACAGAGGTCGTGTATAAACTGGAGCTAGTATGGTTTCATGAGATGATTTGAGAGAGTTTGAGGATGTTTAAAAAGAAACGAATTCATCATCCCCCTGCCAATCTATCTGGAAGTTTGAATTTGAATAAGCCAACAAGATGATGATTGGAATTTAAAATAATAAACATGTGCTCAATCATGAGTTGAACTCATCCAGGTTTCAATTTTAAATTATTATTATTATTATTATTATTATTATTATTATTATATAAACATTAGTATATCATATTTTGTAAAACTAAAATTTACGGGTATTACAAATACATTCTTGATCTTCTAGCCGAAACGGGAATGGCTGACTGTAAGCCGGACGAGACACCAATGAGGGTGAACCATCAACTCCGTATGGAAGAGGAAGCAGAATTAACAAACAAAGAAAGATACCAGCGTCTGGTAGGTAAACTAATATATCTTTCACATACTCGCCCTGATATTGCATATGCAGTTGGAGTGGTGAGAAAGTCAATGCATCTCACATCCTCAAAATCCACTAACGGAGTTTTACCGTCAGAGGGTGTGAACTAACAGGATCGGAATCATTAGTTATATCAAACACCACAGTTAAAGTTTAAAAAAAACAACCAAGACATCAAGTCTTAAGTAAAAATGCGGAAGCGTAAACTGTAAAGCAAATAGTTGCGCCACACAGGACGACTTAAAACACAGTTATCATGATAAAAATTTAAAAGAAGTTTAAAGGATAAGAGTTCAATGAATGCATGTCCTATACCGCTCACCCGCCTCGGCTACATGAGATAAAAATTCTAAAAGTGTCAACACAGGGTTGGTGAGTTCACAGGTTTACATAAATTAAGTGTTGTGTTTTAGCGTTACCAGATAGTGTTAAGTCAGTTATATATCAATAGGTAGCTAACCTATCAAGCATGTATTACTAAGTGTTCGACACCGAAGCTGATTGTTTATACTAAGTGTTCGACCATGGTAATGTGTTAGCCAAAATTACACCCACTCAACCTACAGTCGAGTTTAGAGTTGGGTGGGGTCTGTCCAACCTAGTAGTACTACTCAAAGGTGACTCGCTATTATCCAATATTAACCGGTTCGATTGTTCAGAAGGATTTAGTTGGTTTGTTTGCCACTTAGCCTTACAAGTTATATATAAAAAGTAACAAAATTTAAAGTGTTGGAGTATGTTATCTCCCCCTAATAAAAATGTTAAATAGTAAAAGGGGCCGTGAAACTCACTGTTTGCGAAGTTATCAAAATCCAAGAAAAGCGTGCGTCACAGAAATCCTCACTGGTGCTCTAAAAAAATGATATTTCTAAGTGTTTGAACTACGAGTGAGTCTCTAGACTCGACACATAAAAATTATGCATGAGATGTGTTCGTTTGTGAAACAAGTGCGACTCGACAAACACATTGGTGATAAGTTACATGTGTGAACAAGTATAGTGTTAAGTGTTACTATGGTACATCATCTGTAAAATAGTTACCACAAGGGCAAATATGTCAAAAACATAGCAAACATCAGTCAAATAATCACTTTTCATGTTAAATCAAATAATTCAGCAGCTAAGTTACCAAGAAAGATTTTAACACGTCAAGATTACTATATTTCACTAACCAAACATATAGATAAAATTACCAAAAATTCATCACAGGAGCAAAACTGAGTTAGGTTTCTAAAAATATTTTTATTATATTTTTATTACATACAGTTTTCTCACAACGATCAAAACAACACAGTAAGTACACATCAGTCATTATCATGCGCAACAAAACTTTATTTACTATTCCCATTACATGGTTAATCCAATTAATGCAAGGCCAATTGGGTTAGATTCCTCGCTCAAATTATTAACTTACAGAAGTGGAATCAACCAGTGGCGAAGCTTGGACTGAGGCACCGGGGGGGGGGGGGGGGGGCGAGCTCAAAATGTAAGAAAATTTCACAAACGAGGGGGCCGGGCTCAAATTTTCGGCCGAAAAAGGCTAAACTTGCACTACGTATAAATTTTTTTGGCCGAAAATGGGTAAATTAATACTACTGCGCAAAAAAACAGGGGGGGGGGGGGCGGGGCCACCCCGGGCCTCAATGAAGCTTCGCTCTTGGAATCAACTCAATTGGTCTTGTCGTATGTGAGATACACTAATTACAAAACAGCCCACAAGATGGCTTCCCGAAACAGACTTGCACATCAGATTTGTAAATTAATAAAAACTATCTTTCGCACGTCCAAAAATTACAAAATCGGACTCTTTAGAAACTAGACTCGACCTACAACATCATAGAGTCAATAATCACTTCCAAACACATCATTAACCTCAAGTTACAGTCCTTTTAACATGCAATTATGATTCTGTCCTGCATCAGTTTTCATCAAAAACTCAACAAACTACTAATTTATGAATCGAGAATCATGCATGCAACCCTAGCTCATCAATAATAAACATATATAACACTTAAGGTTTATGATCATCATGTTTAATGATGCAAACAAAGTAACGGAGTGGATTAAGGGAGTGTTTAACTACCTAGATAGCAACCTTGGATCTACAACAACTTGTAAACAATCTTGTATGTATGTGTGTGTGTGTGTATTCTCGGCCCATCAAGGGAGAAGGGAGGGGTGTGGGGCTGCCATCGCAAGAGGGAGAGGGAGGGAGAGGAGAGTTAGGGTTTTGGTTTATGTTGTTTATATATTAATTAAATAAATTACAAGTTATAACTTGCACCCTCAACTTCTATTTTGTATAATTCTAGCATAACTAGTTTATTTTCTTCATGATATGAGGTTATACATGTAAGAACCAAATTACACATAAACGTAACACATAATTATATCAAGTACTTGTTTATAATATTTATTTTTTGTTCACCAACGGTTTGAGTCGACTCGTGTGTGTTTCGGTGAAACTCCGAAAGACTACTTGTGTAATGATTGTCATGTGTCATTTAACTCTAATTAAATGCAATTTGAAATGCGTTAACTGGAATGACATAGTTCGTGTGATCTTGCGTTTGAATTAACGGTGTTCGGATTAACGGAGTTAACCTGAAATTGACGAGTGTCACAATGCATCTACCTCAAGTTACCCACATGGAGGCAGTGTTGAGGACCATAAGATATCTTAAAGGAACAGTGGGTCATGGAGTTCTCTTTCAGTAAAACAAACATATGAAAGTCCAGCTATATACTGATGCAGACTGGGCAAGAGATCAAGACGACCGTAGATCTACATCAGGATACTTCACTCTGGTTAGCGGAAACTTGGTAACATGGAAAAGCAAGAAACAAAGGTTGTAGCCTTACCCAGTGCCGAAGCCGAATTCTGAGGGATTGCACGAGGCTTGGCAGAAGTACTATGGATCCGTAAACTTTTGACTAAGATAGGGTACCCTCCAACAGAAGCAAGCAAAATTGTATGTGATAACAAAGCCGCTATACAGATTTCAGAGAATCCCGTTCAACACGATCGCACAACACATAGAAGTTGACCGGAACATCATCAAAGAAAAACTTGAAGCCGGAATTATAGAATTACCGTTCGTCCGATCCAAAGACCAGTTAGCAGATTTATTAACAAAGGCTATTAACGAAAGAATATTGCAAGAAATTAGTCTCCATCATTTCCCCATAAAAAATATATCAACAACTATTGACAACATGTATACTGTACCGTTGGGATACAATCAAGTGATTGTACATTCCTTTTTGATTTATGTTTCCTTGTTAAAAGTAAAACCCTTGTTTATTTTAAAGTCTATATATTGTACCTTTGTATCTTTACAAAATACACAGTGAATAATAATCAAGAATTCCCTTGTACCATTTTGAATTAATAAATATTGTTCGTTCTTCTAATAATCTAGCGGTATCAAATAGAATGGCGTCTTTAAACTCCAAGTCAAGTAATAATCAAACCTGTAACAATGCATAAAATAATATTTGTCAACAGGTATGTTGGTGAGAAATTTCATAGTTTTGAGTATATATAATATGAGCGAAATCCACAAACGTATATGAGACCATAAATAAAAGCATCGATCGTGGTATATAAAACATATGTAAATGAGGATCCTTTCTATTCGGTAACAACCGACATACTCGGATAATGATGCCCTATGCTACTTGCACAAGGCTAAGTAGTTAGGAGTGTGTATGATCATACTTATTGCGTTCCACAACAACATAAAATATACACTCGTGCACGTAAAGCATATGAAACATATAATACACAATAGAGCAAGTATTCTAAGTATCATACACCCTAAAGTTTGTGGTTTGAAGATAGAGTATTATAAATCGTTCTTGTTTTGGATAAGTATGCATGTTACCCCCAAAGTATAAAAGTGAAAACGGGGGATGAAATGTACTCACGTTAACTAAGTAACTTGAAAGATTGATTCGTGAATAATTGGAGATCGGTTTAACGAGCAAGACCTAGATTAAACAGGTTTTAAGTTAGTAGGTAGTCTTGAAAGGGTTTAAAGTAAAATATGACAAGTAAATTAAATAAATGAAGTTTATGGTTTAAGATGTAAATATTTGAGAAATTAAAAACAAGTTCTAAAAAAAATAAGTTCACCCGAAACCGGGTCTTGGTATTCCATTCATAAATATTACTTAACCTATGTCAAGTAATTATGTGGGTTATTATGCACTATTGCAAGACCCTTGGTTATATAAATACCAAAATGAGGTTTTAATCGAGTGTTCGGATTTGTCAATTTGAGTCTAGATAATTAACTAAACTCAAAATCAACTTACAAAGTGATAAAGGTTATGAGATAACTTAATAAAAATCAAAATACTTAACCAAGTATATCGTTCTATTGTGAAGAACCTTAACGTCCGTTAAGCGAGTATTTGGTTTCACCGGTCCAAACTTGTTATAAGATCAAGTTGGATTCCGACACTCCAAGTATGTTGAGAAAATAACTTAAAATTAGTTTAAAATACATTCTTGAAGAAAAGATGAGTTTCGGGCCCAAAACACACTTGTGTGTCTTAAGCGAGTGAACTCGGTTTAGTTCGGTTTTAGTTTGGTCCTTGAATCAGAATGATACCGAGGATGGTTTCCACATACCCAAATACCATTGATCTATCAAAACGATTTTAGAAGTTATAATATTCAAATCTTACACAAACATGTTTATTTAACTATTTAAAACAAAACTAGTAAACAAGAGTTTGGTTTTGGTTCGGTTCTCAACTCGAGATGAAACCGAGGCTAGTGACCACATACCCAATACCATGGAACTCTTTAAACATGAATTAGAAACTAAACTACTAATAATTTAAACAAGACTAGTAAGCATTAAAGGAAATATAGTATAATCAATGACTATAATGAGTCTTCCATGTAGTCTTGCCTTGTAGCGTATCACCTCAACTGACCATGGCTGGAGAAGGTGAAATCCGAAGGAAACAAGGGGTGCTATTATATATATGTTGTACCACAAGCTTCAATTACTAAGTAACAAAATAAAATTAAAGAATGGTTGTTGTTGATTATTAAGAAACCTTGAAGAGATGGAGTTGTGTTCTTTGTTTGGGAGAGAAAAGAAGTGAATGAACAAGGTGAAATGATGAGGATAAGCTTGCTTATATAGGGTAATGGTCAAAGTTTATTTCCATGTTTTATATCAAGACTTGCATGTGTTTTAAAAGGTTAAACAAGTCAAATAATACAAACAAACAACAAAAATTCGAAACTGGGTGTGCATGTATGGGAAGGCGCCCCGCGACCAGGCCCTCTCCTTTGGCCGCGCGGCGCGGTGTGGTAAGGGGGGTGGGGTGGTCTGGTCCGTTTCATTTCGCGAGTCGTTTTGGTCGTTTTGGTCGTTTTCGGTGAGTTTTAAGCGTTTTAAAAGCCGTAAAAAGGTGTTTTCGAAATCCGACATGTATGAGATGATTATGTAACATAAAAACCCCCATTATATTATATTATCGAAAGATCCGGTTTACAAATCGGGTCGGTTTACAGATTAATCGTACAAACAAGTTATCCAAAAATGGACAAATGTCACAGCGGGGAATGTTAGGGTTTGGTTAAAATACGTTTTTGACGACCCTATTGGTATCGATTACTTTCCAGGCAGTTTTCAGAGAAAGAGTAGAGCATTTTCATCACTCCGATTCATCCCGAGATCATCTACATGTTCCACATCATCAGAATCGAAGATCTTACAATGTCGAGGAATGGCTAATCTCTTCGAATCATACCCGGGGATGTAAAGTTTGTAACTTGTAGTATTTCTCATGTATTTAGAACAAATGATTTTTAACTATCTTTAATTAATCTATGAGTATTTATGTTTAGTATTAATGTGCATTCAATCGGTTTAGATTTACATTGATCAGAACGATTAGTTTGCTGATTGCTATAACAATTCTTATAGGACTGTGTTGATTATTTGAATACAATGAAGCATACAATTTCCCTTAGTTGAGTCACACTGGCAGGTACTGTTTTGTAACATTCGTTATCATTTCAAACACAAAACCCGACACGTTTTTTTTATTCGTCATGATTCAGCTCATTATTCTTTTTTATGTTCGAATCTCGGATTATTAACGTAACGTTTATCATAAATTGGGAGTATTTCTCTTTTACGTATGACAATTATATAGTTATATGCAAAGTGCTTAACAACAAATAAAAAAAAATTCGGTGTTGATTTAGTTATTAAGTTTATCTATTTCTTTTTTTCAAAGTTCTAATTAATTTTAAATAAATACAAACTAGATAGGTTGGTTTTGTAAATAATCTAATGACTCTAAACTATTTGAGTAAAGTGGGGGATTGTTTGAGTAAATTGGTGAAACTTGAGTTGACAGAAACCATTTCTTCTTCTTCGATTACGTCTTTCTCGGCACAAGTTATGTGTCAAATTATTTTTTTTTTATAAAAGCCTTCGTCTAATCAAATCTCAAAACCTACCATATAAAGTTATAAACTCGAAATCGTGCCAAATAACTTGTAAGCGTTAGCCCCAGAATTATGCAAACCAACTAACACGATTCACGCTGTCAAAATCTTTTCCTTTTGGATTTTAATCATCGACCAAAATACGGGATTTTCCAAAGTTACAAAACACGTTTATAACCCTTTAAATTCAGAAGTTTCCACTCGTTTTTGAGACACACTAGACTCGCCGATTCCCTGCCCTCACTCAATCAACTTCATCCTCATTGGGTTCGTCGGCCACCACCGCTGCTGTCGTTACTCCGGCAAGGCTCCACAGAAGTCGAATCCCGCATCAATTGAGGTAGTTATACCATCTTTATACTTGTCTCCTTTTCACGATTCAAAGCCTTACAGATCTTAAACAATTTGTTTTTTCAAACACGAATTTTGAACCAGAAAGTTTAGGGACGGGCTCCTAGGGTCATGTACAGAATGTTATTATTATTATTGTTGTTGTTGTTGTTGTTCTAGGGTCATGTATAGAAAGTTTTAGTTGACTATGTTCTATATGCTTAAGTGTTTATTTTTATGTTTGGTGGTTGGTATCTCATCCTCATCTATTCTTATATAGTATGATCATACATTTACCCAAGTACATTGATTTAGTATCAATAGGAACGGGTCCTCATCTATTTAGTTGTTTACATTTTCATAGGGATTGTAATGCTCAACATTAACATATGAATTGTGGTTTTTATCTATATATATCTTAACTAAAACTTATGTATTCTCATCAACATTCGTGTTGACAAACTCTATTTTTATACATGCTACAGGTACAAATAATTTACATTGTTCAAGATCGAAGAAATTAGTTTACCTTAGGATATTATTCCCAATACAAAAGCATGATGTAATTGTTTATTATTATTGAATTTGTGTACTTGTTTAATGTTAATGAAATTAAATAATTATTGTCGCTTTAATTAGTGTCTTTTGAGCTACTGTCCGATCAATATGTTACGCCCCGGCATGTTCCGCCGCCTTTGGTCGGGGTGTGACAGATTGGTTTCAGATCCGAAAGTTATAAGATAGGTGGTTATATATAACGGCCTAGTAGCATGCTTAGGGTCCCTATACGTGATATGCCTTTACGTGTTTGCACCCTGAATTATACTATTGATTGCAGTAGCTTAAATACTATTTAATGATTTAATTCTTGTACACAAAAGCACACACTTAATCCGAGGATATGTCTCACTCTCAAAATTGTTTTCAAAACTCTAGGACGATTTTTTTAATCGGGAAATTCCTTAAGAATTCCCACCTTTTTCGCTCCGCTCTCCTTGAGGATGATTCGTGGGACGGATATGTTGTAACTGTAAGAGGGATACACTTGTTTACCGAACCCTTGACGCCAAGGCTTGCGAGCCTAAGGAAGTGCAATGCGCATAAATCTCAACCAACCAGAGACCTGGTTGCCTCCTTGAGTGTTTGGTAAGGGTGTGGAACTTATTAGGCCAAAGCATATCACACCAAACAAAACCGAATCTGCTACCCTCATTGTATCAAACGTGGTCATGCGACGATCACACTCTTAAATCAACGATGAGATCTTTGTTTAAATTTTCTTTTTATTTTGTTAAGAATGAAATTTTTTTCAAATTATCAATTCATCAATACTCTAAGTTAAGATTATTAAAATTTTATTTTGTATTCTCATGAATTTTCACAAAACTCGAAATTTCACATAGTTATACAATTTTTCTCTTTCCAAAAACATAATAAATTTTTCACGTGTCGTCATTGTAGCATGTCTTCTTCCTGCCTTATCAACCGTAACCGTCGCACCGGCAACTCTGGCCGCAGCATGTCGTCCCGCATTACTAAAGGCATCGTGGAAGCCCTCCCTACGATCATCTCTCAATTGCAAATTGTGAATGCTTCTTCATCATCCACAACTCCGAACCCAATTGATTACCCCCTCAAACAATTCAAGAGTGCCAACCCACCCGAATACTTCGGTATCGACGGTGCTACCATTCTCCTCCAATGGTTCGAAGAAATGGAGAGCATATTCCTCCATTGTGAATGTCCTGACGACAAGAAAACCACTTACGCCTCGAGCATGCTCAAGAAGAATGCCCTCAATTGGTGGAACGGTGAGAAGCGCATGCTTGGCGCTGAGGTTGCCATGGGATGACCTAAAGAACTCATGCTCAAGAAGTTTTGCCCGAAACATGAGCTTCGGAAGTTGGAAGAGGAGTTTTGGAATTTGAAACAAGAAAGTTGAAATGACGCCATCTACAACGATCGGTTCCATGAACTGAGCCTTCTCATCCCTCACTTGGTCACTCCCCTTGAACGTTTAATCGACAAGTACATCTCGGGTTTACCTATGCAAATCCAAGATTCCGTCCTAAGTCGTGACCCTCAAACCTTCCATGTTTCCATCACCTTAGCCGGTACCCTCACCGAAAACCACGTTAAGGTCGGGACCTTGACGGGGAAAAATTCCAAGAAGCCCAATGATAAGCCTGCATCTGAGCCCACTAAAGAACCTAAGCCCAAATCTACCAAACCCGAGTCTTCTAAGCCCGAATCTTTCAAGCACAACAACAACAACTCTACCCACTACCGCAACAATAAAAGAAAGTCCAATTCCCAAAACTATGTCTTGACCCAATCGCAAACCCAACCAACCAAGAATTCCTACACAGGACCCCACCCATTATGTGATACGTGTAACTTTCACCATTCGCCTAACCTCAAGTGTCGACAATGCACCCATTGCAATCGATTTGGTCACCTCTTTACCACATGTCGTGAACGCAACCAACTCATGATGCAACCATTTATCTCACCTCTTACCCAACCCTTACCTTATGCTCAACCGTTTACTCAATCAACCTCAACTATGAGAGCTTGCTACAATTGTGGAGACCCTAACCATTATCGCATTGCATGCCCAAGACTCGCACACATGAACCAAATTCAATCCTACCCAACCCAAACCGCTCAATATCAAGCTTACCAAGCCCAAGTAAGTCAACTTCATCCAATCCAAGCTCAACCCATCCAAGCAATTCAAGTCCAACTCATTCAACCAATCAAGTCAACCAAACCCCGATCAACCAATCAACCTCAAGTGACCAAGCTACTCAAGGACAAGTGTGTTATATCAACAGGTCCCAAGTTTAAGCCTAACCCTTTATGAAGACATGCTACGCAAAGACGTTTCTTTTATTTAGTTCTTTTCATTTAAATCTAATGTATTAACTTCATTAAATCTCAAGTTTTATTATGAATGAGAATTTTGGTTATTTATAATGGTATTCAATCTCTCAATTATTCCTATTATGTCGTTTAGTGCACTATTTAATGTTACACAATTTATTATCTTGATTTAAGTGGTCTATGACCGGCTATTTACCTGGACTATGTGCATAGTGATGTGCATAGTTATCTAATAGTACCGTATTTGTATCATAAACTACCTATGACCGATTTCCTACAAACGTTTTGGAAATTGGGACTATGAACATGTGTTGTACATAGTTATCTAATAGGAGTCACATGTACAAATTGTATTTCGATATTTTAATGCATGACTACCCAAACCCTCCAAACCCACCTCATTCTCACGTCACTCTTTTCTCATTCGATTTTATAATCTTGATTTCGAGCCTCATATGTTATTATATTTCTCTAATCATGTGATTCGTTTGTTATGTGAACCTGTCTATGTGAATACTTATTCGTGAATTTTGTTGTCATCCTAAGTAATTCTATTCAAAATTCTCTCTATCTATTTATTTAATTTAGTTATTATTACTTTTGACGATTAAATTAGTAATTTCGCTTTTTTTTGCAAAGTTGTTACTAGCTATTTATGCTAATCAAATTTCACTCATTTATTTATTTATTTTATTGCCCTTGCTCAGATAGTTCCATTTATTTATCGACTTAAAAAGTTTTTCATTTACCTTGTTTTTCGAACCCGCACAACGAGACGAACTATGAGCATCATGCGACGACCTAAATAATTATGAGTGCACGCATAATTATCAAAGTCCTTGCATAGAACTCATAGTGAATACGGTTGTGTGTCATAACTCAGAACCGAGGGTGATTTTGGGTAACGATACAAATGTCGATGTGATAAGGGCATGGTGGGTTCGCCGCTGGTACATCCTATATATAAGTGTCCTTATCATGTCTTCCGTTTGTAGCATTATTTGGGTCACCTGAAGATCAGTGTTATATATATATATATATATATATATATATATTATATATAAAAAAAGGTCTCTTGGCAATTACATTCTTTCTTTATGTTATGTTTTTCTTTAATTTCGGGACGAAATTTCCAAAAGTTGTGAAACCTGTAACATTCATTATCATTTCAAACCCTATACCCAACCCGTATTTGTTATTCGTCATGATTCAGCTCATTATTTTTTTTACGTTCGAATCTCAGTTTATTAATGTAACGTTTATCATAAATTGGGAGTATTTCTCTTTTATGCATGACAATTCAATATATATAGTTATATGCAAAGTGCTTAACAACAAATAAAAAAAAATTCGTTGTTGATTTAGTTATTAAGTTTATCTATTTCTTTTTTTCAAAGTTCTAATTAATTTTAAATAAATACAAACTAGATAGGTTGGTTTTGTAAATAATCTAATGACTCTAAACTATTTGAGTAAAGTGGGGGATTGTTTGAGTAAATTGGTGAAACTTGAGTTGACAGAAACCATTTCTTCTTCTTCGATTACGTCTTTCTCGGCACAAGTTATGTGTCAAATTATTTATTTTTTTTATAAAAGCCTTCGTCTAATCAAATCTCAAAACCTACCATATAAAGTTATAAACTCAAAATCGTGCCAAATAACTTGTAAGCGTTAGCCCCAGAATTATGCAAACCAACTAACACGATTCACGCTGTCAAAATCTTTTCCTTTTGGATTTTAATCATCGACCAAAATACGGGATTTTCCAAAGTTACAAAACACGTTTATAACCCTTTAAATTCAGAAGTTTCCACTCGTTTTTGAGACACACTAGACTCGCCGATTCCCTGCCCTCACTCAATCAACTTCATCCTCATTGGGTTCGTCGGCCACCACCGCTGCTGTCGTTACTCCGGCAAGGCTCCACAGAAGTCGAATCCCGCATCAATTGAAGTAGTTATACCATCTTTATACTTGTCTCCTTTTCACGATTCAAAGCCTTACAGATCTTAAACAATCTGTTTTTTCAAACACGAATTTTGAACCAGAAAGTTTAGGGACGGGCTCCTAGGGTCATGTACAGAATGTTATTATTATTATTGTTGTTGTTGTTGTTGTTGTTCTAGGGTCATGTACAGAAAGTTTTAGTTGACTATGTTCTATATGCTTAAGTGTTTATTTTTATGTTTGGTGGTTGGTATCTTATCCTCATCTATTCTCATATAGTATGATCATACATTTACCCAAGTACATTGATTTTGTATCAATAGGAACGGGTCCTCATCTATTTATTTGTTTACATTTTCATAAGAATTGTAATGCTCAACATTAACATATGAATTGTGGTTTTTATCTATATATCTCAATTAAAACTTATTTATTCTCACCAACATTCGTGTTGACAAACTCTATTTTTATACATGCTACAGGTACAAATAATTTACATTGTTCAAGATCGAAGAAATTAGTTTACCTTAGGATATTATTCCCAATACAAAAGCATGATGTAATTGTTTATTATTATTGAATTTGTGTACTTGTTTAATGTTAATGAAATTAAATAATTATTGTCGCTTTAATTAGTGTCTTTTGAGCTACTGTCCAATCAATATTTTACGCCCCGGCATGTTCCGCCGCCTTTGGTCGGGGTGTGACATGTTTGATAACTAGTGTTGTGTGTTAGCGATTGTTGATGCCTAAGGTTTAGCTAGTTAGTTAGTCTGTATTGATCTAAGATAGTTAATCTGTTAAGTTGCATGAAATTACTGTTCAGTTGCTTCCTTGAATTGCGGGTGTGGTTTGTATTGTTTAATTGTTGAAAGTTATTATTCGCTTAGTTAATATTAAAACCCAACTTATTTGCTTGTCTGATCAGCACTATAATCTGTTAATTCATAATCATATAAAATCTGTTACACGTTACATTGACCAAAAATCCTCGTGATTCGACACCCTACTTACCCTAGCTTGCTTAGATGACTAGGAACTGATATTAATTGTGTTTTTACTAGATAGCGACAGTCTAGCGTCAAAATTTCACGAATAAACAGATTCTGGCAGTCTCACAAAATCTCTAGTTTGCTCATATTGTTAATTTTAAGAACATTATCATATAAACTAGCATTCTTATAAATAGCTTACTAGTTTTATAATCTAGTGGTGTGAGAAGAACTCACTTTCTTATTTATACCAAGTTGGAAGCATTTCATTTTCTTTACTCCACCAATGTGGGATGGAATTCACTTCTTTTATTTTCTTCACTTTTCTTTTTGTTTATATTATGGGTTGTTATAGTTTGTAATTTGAACTTTTGTGGATATGAATAGTACTCGTAGTGTTCCTTTTGTAACTTTTTCTCGAATAAAGTGATAGTCAACTTCAATATGATTTATTCTTGTATGAAAGACTGGATTTGTAACAAGGTAGGTTGCATCAAGATGATCACACCATATGGTTGGGGGATCTTTTGTGTATACCCACAAGTTCTTTTAGTAACACTTCTAGCCAGGTAAATTCAGCCACAATGTAGACGAGAGCCTTATATATTACTTTTATACATAACCTAAAAATATTTTTTTTAGCGATCCATTAAGCAAGGTTGGAACTCAAGTATATGGCAAATCCCATTGTTGATCGACAAGCATCCGGGAAACCAGTCCAGACAACATCCGAGAAGGCACAAATAGACGAAGTCCCCTGCCATTGCGCATTAGTAAAGGCTTGAAGGTGGAAGCTAGAGTTTTGGCGAATAAGCAACTCGTGATCAGTTGTGCCTTTTAAGTATTAGAGGATGCATATTGTAGTTGCACAACGGTTTTAGAAAGGAGCATGCATGTATTGGCACACCTTGTTTACAGGAAAAGTAATCTCAGGTCTTGACAAGGCTACATAATGAAGGGACCAACCAATTGACGGAATTTTGTAGGATCAAAAAGAGGATGACTATCCCCAAGAGACAAAGGTTGTTATGTGCTTATCGGAGATGAGACAAGTTTACACTCGATAAAACCAATGACTTGTGTATGATCAATATTGCACTTCTTTTGCGAAAGAATAATATTTTTGCCTTGAAAGACCATTTTAATCCCTAGAAAGTAACTTAGTGAACCAAGATCTATTGGTAGCAAAGGCTTTTCAGAAAAGTTGAATTACATGATTAACTGTAGTTGTATTGTTGCTTAGTAACAACAAAATCATCCACATAAACCCGAATGTAAAGAAGAGTTGTTTTAACTTTTGTAGATGAAAAGAGAAGGATTGGTCTTCGAGATACGAAAACCCGAGTTGTAAAGGGCCTATGACAAACAATGAAAACAAGCACGTGGAGCATAACAATGACTTGTTTAATAAACATACATGATCCGAGTGGTTGGGATGAGTGGGATCCATAAATTTTGTGGTTTTTTGAGATGCATTGTCTCATTAAGGTCCTCATGTAAAAAAATATTTTGAAAATCCAGTATTTCTTATTTAAACTCGGTTTACGAGTTTAGTTTAAGATTGGGTATCAAGTGTTGGACATTTTAAATACCATTCACTAGATGGGTGGATACTAACTTCCACAGGAAACGATTACGAGCACTTCATGAACCACTCAATCTTTAAATATGCAAAACATAACGTTGCTAGCCTCTTCACAAGAAGACATTTCCTTATCACTACCCTTTGGCGTGGATAAAAAAAAATACTTGTTTAACACTGAAAAATAATTGTGTAAAAGAGAGAATTTTGTGAGTGTAAATAAGGTGATTTACATAAGGTCAATACTCAATAGTACATATACTTGGTTATCACTACCATTGGTCATTGTCAATTAAGGATGGGCTTTTAAGACAACCGATTTTAAAGACATAACTGATTTAGAACAAATTTTTCTATAATATAATTAATGGTAATCTAAATAAGCATTCCACACATTTTCTGCTTAGGCAAACACCGTTGGAGAGCCAAACACAGTCCAGATCCTTCATACATGAGCTCAATGGATAATATCCACGTCGGAAGAGTCAGTTATGTTTCCAACCATATCTCGTAAAGTTTAATTATCATAATCCGTCAATTGGCCCGGTTTGTTTTCAAAAACTTGTATAAATATCAAACGTTGCTAGGATAATTTGGAACATTCAGCCATGGTATTAATCTATTATCCATGCTAAGATCTAAACAAAATTATTTGATTAAAATAAGTTAAATTTTATTAAAATAATACTAATAAAAAATAATAATAAATATTTAGATATATTTATTGGAAGTAAAGGAGTACGGAATAAGTCCCAATAAATATTGAAAGCCGGCATTACCCAATTAGAATAAATCCCTCTTTCTTGACTCCCTTCCATCTATAAACAAAGTCAACGGTCAAACCCATGGCTACCTCAATCTCAATCTCCACCGTCGATCCATCCCATTCTTTCCGGCCACTTAACCCGCCGGAATATCACTCCGACGACTTCGATCGGCTGCCGGACCCACTCATCCTCACAATCCTCAACAACATATCCGACATCAAAACCCTAATCCGTTGCCGAACCCTATCTCGCCGGTTCAACTCGCTGGTACCTCAATCCGACTCACTCCTCCTCCGAGTCGACCGAGTCATCTCCACCGTTGACTCGGACGACCACGGCGACACACCCTCCGTCATCAATTTCATCAAATCGGTTGTCAAGTCAATCCAAGACTTGATTTCACCGCATCAGAGTCAAACGATAGGCCAATCGGAGCAAACCCATTACTCACCTGCGATGATCCTTCGTGGGTTTGAAAGGATTAAGGATTTGGAGATCGAATTGCCCACCGGAGATCTGTGGCTGGAGAAACGTGCGGCGATTAAGTGGACGGCTGAGTTTGGTAAAACTTTAAAGAGCTGTGTTATCCTAGGGTTCCGATGCGGCGGCGTGGGTGAGTCGGATCTCGGCGGCGGCGGCGGGTTGAAGACTCGGGTCGTGTGGACGATAAGCGCGTTGATTGCGGCTTCAGCTAGACATTACATGGTGAAAGAAATCGTGAAACAGAATCCGTATTTAAAGAAATTGATTGTAAATGATAAAGAAAACGAAGGGAGTGTTGTGATGAATGAATTAGGGATTAAGGAGTATAGAGAGGAAGAAGGGCAAATTGGTAATTTAAGTGATGAACAGGAAGGGCAAAATGGTAATTTAAACGGTGGTGGTGTGTGGTGGCGGAGTAGTCGGACGAGAGTGCCCGCGGTGTGGATGAGGATGCGGCATGAGGCGAAGTTGGAGTTGTCAAATGGTGTGGTGATGGAAGGTGCGACATTGGTGGTGGTGAGGCCTACGGGAAGTGGTATCGGTGCGAATGTGGAGGCGGAGGAGGAGCGGTGGGATGAAGGGGTGGTGGCCAAGGGTGGAGGGTTTGATGGGGTGTATGGTGAAGCTGTGGCGAAGCTTATTAAACGACGGAGTTATCTTTTGGAAATGAATTCGTTTTAACTTTATCTCCAAAGGTTTAGTTGGTAATTTTTTGTTATTGTTTCTACTATAATGTGCTAATTAATGTGAATGTTTTTGGTGTTCTTATGTTGTAAATCAATAATTTTAAGTCGATAAGAGTTAATAAATGTTATGTTATGTGTATCGTAGAAACAACTTGTTTCGGATTTATTGGGGGTAAATAGTGTTGAAGTTGATAAATTCAAACACATAGTATATAATTATTTGTGTCAAAGTTGTTATCGAATACACTTTAATTTATGTAACCGTCCCATTGCGAAGGAACCTCCGTGCTTCCAATCTGTTCATGCACTTCTTTAAGATGTGGAACTTGGGAGCTATCCTCTCTTTATTTATAAAGAGGGCTAAATCTTTCTTAGGGGGGGTAAGGAGGGTGCCAAGGTCTTAATAGAAAGCGGTTGATAGTCCCGTCTGTTAGGCTTTTCCGAATTCCCTTCGCCTTTCTATCTCTTAGTTAAGAGAGAATCATCCGAACGAGATAAGGTTGTTAAATAGGGGAAGATGAACGAGAGGCGTCCCTGGCTCACTAGTAGGTGACTAGGGTATTAAAAAAAACGTTCTTTCCACCTGCCATGCATTTTTTCGGATCCATTCTTCTTTCTTTACCTTTTCAACCCACCCTTACTAGCTAATAGGGCTTACTAAAAAAACGAATTTGCCTCTTCCTGGTAATGAATTAAGCGGCAACGAGGAGGTCCGGTTCCATAGTGATTTCGTCTGCTTTTGGAACTTAGATTCCTAGGGACAAAGAAAGTGACTTCGGACTTTTGAATTCTCAGAACCTCCTTCGAAATGTGTGTAGTAAATTATTTAAACAAGGTAAACAAATATGGGTGTAAATGGGCTGAGCAAAATCCAAGATTTACTTGCTTAACTAAAAGAGAATTTTTGACTTGAGCTTAAATCAATCAATCGAGCCCTGTATATCCCACCGCATAGCACGCTATCGGTAGGGTCAGGGGAGGGTGGGATGTATGCAAGTCTTTCCTCTATCCGTGAGAATAGAGAGGCTGCTTCCAGAGAGACCCCCGACTCATAAAGCTACATACAGGTAAACAGAGTAAACATACATCCTACAAGCAAAGACACTTAGCAATACATAGAATAGCAAACTACCAAAATAGCAAGAAAACTGTAACCAATAAGATTTGGGCATAAGAATCACAAGACAGCATCAAACAAAAAAATATACATAAACAACAAGGAGTCAAGCTAGCCAAACTAGACCCTAAATACAAAGCTAAGCTAACTAGGTACCTTCGCCTAGAAAGTCGCTAACCTTAATCCTACGTCTCCACGAATCTCTATCCTGGACCATGTCCTCAGAGAGGTGCAACTATGTCACGTCATGTCTAATTCTCTCATCCCAAGTCAATTTAGGCCTGCCTCTACTCCTCTTTTCTTCTACAATGAAGGTTTCCACTACTCTAACTGGCGTTGTTGTTGGTCTCCTTTTCACATGCCTAAACCATCTCAATCCCCCTTCCTTTATTTTCTCTGATATGCTAACTACTCCTAACATTTCCCTAAAGACCTCATTTCTAATCCTCTCTAATCTAGTGTGTCCGCACATCCACCTCAACATCCTCATCTCTGCTACCTCCATCTTGTGTTCATGTGTCTTCTTGATGGCCCAACAGTCTGTTCCATACAACATTGCAGGTCTAACTGCGACTCTATAAAATTTCCCCTTTAGTTTAGATGGGAACCGCTTGTCGCATAAAACCCCAGTGGCTGCTTTCCACCTACACCAGCCAGCTTGTATGTGGTGGGTTATGTCACTGTCTATCTCTCCATTGCTTTGGACAAACGATCCTAAATATTTAAACTTCGTTATCTGCGGAATCACCTGGTCCTCAATAGTGATCTGGGTGTCCTCGCTATCGCCAACACAACTGAAGTCACAACAAAGGTACTCTGTCTTAGAGCGACTAATTCTTAAACCTTTATCCTCTAAAGCTACACATCACTCCTTTAACCTTTCGTTCAAGCTTTGTTTAGCCTTTCGTTCAAGCTTTCGTTCATATAAAACTTTGTTCTAAAGTTTGTGCTTGACACACTTTTTTTTTATATACATTATGAATTATTTTTCGTATATATAAAACTATTTATTTAATATATAACGCATTATATATTTCTTGCATTAGTAATTATTTAAATATAATACTTCCTACGTCCCATTTTAAGTGTCTTAGTTTGAATTTTCAAGTCTTTTTTTAGAACTTTGACCGTAAATATTTTTATTTGTGTCATATAATACTTGATGAAAATTATATGAATGGATTGGGTTTTAAATGTATTTTACAATGATATAATTTTCATTAAGTATTATATGACACGAACAAAAATATTTACGGTCAAAGTTGCAAAAGAAAGACTTTGAAATTCAAACTAAGACACTTAAAATGGGACGGAGGGAGTATTAGTTATTACATACACGCATTTAATATATTAAATGAATTTGTATCAGTAGATGCTCGTTTTTGCTCACAAGAGAGTTAATATGTAAACCCTGCGTCCATTTAAACTCACCAAGATTCAAGATTTTAGCGACTAATCTCAAGTACCTCATGGACGTCTTGACCTATTTACCATGCCGGTTGTGAGTCATAATCAACTTGTAAACAAATTGACTAGTTGAATTTACATATGGTATCTTTTTACTTAGTTTTTTTTTGTTTCTAATTACTCATTTAATTTTAATACAACTCGAACATGCCTTGACGATTAAAGGATCAATCCAAAAACAACATAATTATTAAATGGGACAGAATTTGCTAGCGTTACGGATGGGATTATAATAAGATAAACAAAGACTTTAGCTTATCATCAAAATGCAATAAAGAGAGAAACTATTCACATAATGAACCTACAACACATGTATTATGGGGTATGGTTTGGTAGGCGGGTGAAGACTATATAACATGCTTAGGTATTTAAAAGCTAATTCAACAAAGAGACCAAAACAACCAAACATTGTCACATGTTAGTGTCGATATAATAAATACCGAACCTATATTCAATCTATAACGCATATAGGATAAGATGCAACGTATTCTTGATGAAGTAACCATCAACCATGAGTTGCCCAAATAAATATATCTTTGCATCAATGTCACCGCGTCGACACATGAAGTTATGTGCATGTTACAAATATAACGTGTGTAACAATCACCATCTATGTCAATGCAAGCTTGCATTTGAGCTTGTTGTGAATGGATTTACTATAAAGTTAGAGATTCTTGATGGGTGGGGTCGGTGGGTTGAGATTGTGTTGAAGAATCCAAAGGAGATGCCAGTTTTGCTACTAGGGACAACATATATAATTGGTGTGTTGGTGTAGCCCACCATTGGGTTAGTTGTGTAGTGGATGAAGGGTATATATCCTTAGCTTTTGGAAGTATATGCATCTTTGGTGCATATGTAATATGTTGTGTTGCATGCCCACTCATTTCAATTGCTTTTATATCATTTATAAAATAAAAAATAATTTTAAAGGTAACTTATTATCTCGCTTGTAAATAATTAGATAAACAGTTTAAATAAGCAATCTTAATTCTCAAATCTCTTTATAGCAATAACTTATTATTATATCAAACCGCAATTGCTTATGTAAAGTTATTTTCTTTTACGCCAAAAGAACTTTATATATATTATTTAAACAATATATCCCGTTTTAAGATAATAAGATCATACACGGGTTGAATAAGCAATGTCATTTTTCTGTAATATCAAATAATAAACAAAATAAACACAAGAGTTTGGCATGAAAAACGTAACGATAATGCAAGTAAATCGCCAAACTACATGCTATCTTAAAGGTTAAGCTCTTTATAGTTTGTGATTGTATTATTGGGTGTATGATACTATGATGGGATAAAGTGTGGATTATTGCTGAGAGAATCTTACCATATATTAGCTGGCTAGCTTGAATTATGCAAATCAATCAATTACATGAGGATACGTTTGGGTCGGGCTAGGTTTTAATGGAGACACTTTTTGTTTATTTATTTGTATAAATATTAGTATGGTACTGTGGTGAATATGATTCATAACTTTACGAATATTATATCAAAGCAATTAAGTAAGTTGGTTGTCTTGGCAAGTTTGATGTTTATACGGTTTAATTTGACGTTTTGATGGCTCAGTCAACAATTTTAAAAGTCTGAAGCTCTTGTTTAACCTTTATTTTTATTTATTTTTTCATGTTTGAAGTATGCCACTATGCATAATCATCTTACTCGTTTTTTTGAATACCAACTAACAACTTAAAAAAAAATATCGGTTCAGACAGTCAAAACAAAATTTTCAAACCGGTCAAGTCAACTCACCCAACCCAATAACCAATTGGTTCCAACCCAGTAACCAATTGGTTTGATTTTCGTTACCCAAAACCGTAATTAAAAGGTGAGACTTTTCGTTATAAAACGATTGAACCAGACCATGAATGTTCCTATATTATGAAATCGTTTATTGGCCCAATATAGAAAAATGAAAATCAAAGGTTTTGGCTCAATATAGAAAAATGAAAATTAAAGGTTTTGGCCCAATAATTTGTGGAGATCCAGAATTTGTAGCCTACCAAAGAGCAAATAACCCAAGCAAACTGATAAGAGCTTTCGACAAATTGTTAGATACTTCTTGAAGACATTTGTATAACCCAATGTTGATTTACTTCATGTGTTATTTGAATAGTAACATTTGTACACTTGTTTTGGCTTTGTTATATTTGTCAATTCGGTTGAAATTTCAAAAACCTAATGTTGATTTACTTCATGTTGAATATGTACTCGATTAAGAGTTCTGGCTAATCGAATTTACACTTTAATCAAATTGCCCTAGCAGTAGACATATTATTAGCCTTTGAATGATAGATCTATAGTATAGTTCTTCATTTGCTTCTTAGAACCAGTGATTACAGTTTTTGCTTGTAGGTGGTATTAAGCAATAATTGCTCTAACAATAGACACATTAGCTTTTGACTGATAGGTTTATATTATGATTCTTCATCTGCTGTTTAGAACCAGATATTACACATTTTTTCAGCTATGGTTACAATTTAGGGCAAGTTTGCAGGTGGACCTAAGTGAATCACAATTCTTTTAATAGTGTTTGATCTCCATATCATTTGGTCAATTAATATTGACACCAATATAACACATGTTTCATTTGGTCTATTAAAAACAACTTCTAAATTTCAAGTTTGGCTCGTGAGTTGTTTTTTCACGCTTGGACTTGGCTCGTTTATTATTAATATACATTTTTTATATATTTTGTTAAAAACTTTAAACGAGCCAAAGCTAAGCTCGAGCTCGTATAGTACCTTAAATGAGCCACAACTCAGCTCGAGCTCGTTTAGTACCTTAAACAAGCCAAAGTTCGGCTTGAGCTCGTGGTTCTAATTTAGTTTTACTCTACAAATTATATATTAACCTCAACAGGTACTAGGTTGCATTTATGCTTGTGTTATCTTCGAAGAAAAGAGACTGAGATTCCTCAAAATAAAATGCACTTTCTTAAGTCACAAATACATAGAATGTATATCAAGTTCCTGTCTTTTGATTAAAGTGGTTGGAATAAATGTTTGACAGATGATTCTAAAAAGGTTTTTTCATGTGCTTCAAACCTCTTAGCTAGCTTTTGCTTGTCTACTAGAAAATCAAAATGCAACTTATATCCATTTTTTTTTTGTCATTGTTTTCATGATTATTTTTTCCATTATATTTAACATACTTGTTTTTTACTACCATTATAAAAAATTGATGTTGCATTACCATTCTTATTGTTATAGCATGTTACTTACATGTAATGGTAACCAATTGAAAACATGTTACATAAAATGGTAAAAATATATTACTTCTTACATTGCTATGACAAAAAGGTGAAGTTATATTTAGATGGTATTAACCCTTAATTTTGCCTTGTTGGACGTTTCTACATGTTTTGTTTTCACGAATATTCAGATTTTGAGAAGCAAGTAAGATCACTTTTTTAAATGGTTAAATAATGTACTTTAATAGGTTTTCCCTTGATACTTTTGAGTTTTTTCGTGCCTTTGAGTGCATTAAAATAATTTCGTGTAGGTTTTATGCGACAAGTTGAACATAAGAAGCATGGTGTTGCCTTTGTGAAGATGTTATCAATCAAAGAAACCGAAGCGACTGCAAAGAAGTATAATGGCTATGTAAGTTCCCTTGATGAAATAAACTCCTTTGAATAACTATAAGGCAAAAATATAACATATATACCAAGATATTGGTATCATCTATTTTGTTCCGATATTGTAATGAGAGCTCATGATTTTCCAAAAGCGTCTCAACGGTTAGGTAAGTTACTCAATTTGAAGGTTGATTGCGGTATATGATATCGTGCTAGGTGTGTTGTAGCATTCTCGTATATATGTTCAAAAGAGGATTCAACCTGTTGATTTCATGAATCATTATATTGTTTTTGACTGATGATATGATGATAAACCCATTTATTGAGTGTAAACTAGTTAGTGTACTGCTTCGGTCATTCTAATAACTTACCTAAGCTCAAACTGCTTATGGTTCTTTTTAGTTTGAAACTAATAAGTTTGTTTGTATCTTATAAGTATGATAAATGAAAAAGGAATCATGCCAGACGAGTGCACACGAACAAAGTTGTAACTTGTAATAAAATGGCAAGATACGCATTCTAAGAAAGAATCCATGAAGATGCGTCAAGTCATAGGCCTGTAAACGAACCGAACGTCCGGTGAACTGTTCGTGAACCGTTCGGCGGGAAGTTTGTTTTTGTTTGTTTATTTATTAAACGAACGAACACAAACAAAAAATTTGTATTCGTTTAATTAAATAAACGAACATGAACACATGTTTCGTTCGTTCATTTATGTTCATGAACTTTCGTTTATGTTCGTGTATTTATGTTTGTATATTTATGTTCGTATATGTATTAATATAAAAATAATGAATTATTATCTGGGTGAGTCATCTAATTAAAGGTTTTATATTTTTAATTTGTGTTCAGTGAAGTGTTTTTATTTATATTTGTTTATGTTTGTTGTGTTCACTTACATTTGTTCATCTATATTCATTTATGTTCGTTTATCTTTGTTCAATTTTGTTCCCTTAGATTAGATTATAAACAAATGAATAAAAACGAACATAAATGTTCTTTTTTTAAATAAACGAAAAGGAACATAAATATTTGTTCGATTAAGTGTTCGTATTCGTTTAAAGTTAAATGAACGAACACGAATATGCCCTTGTTTGTCTTTGTTTGATTCGTTTACATGCTTTCATTATTCACATTGATAAATAAGTCGGTCTCAATCTCTAGGCTCTATTGATTTTATTTGTGTTCGCTTGTGTTCGTGCATCGTTCGTGAACACATTCATTTCCTTAATGAACGAACATAAACATAAAATCTCGTTCGGTAAGTGTTCGTGAACCGTTCGTGAACACATTATTTCCTTAACGAACGAACACGAACAAGACTTTGTTCGTGTTCGTTCGGTTCGTTTACAGCCCTACGTCAAGAGGAACGGCAGCAGTGGTAGCAACTTTTGCGACGGAAGCAGTGGTGGCAACTTTTGCGACGGCATCATTGGTCGCAAATTCTGTGACTGCTTGCGACGTGTATTTTTTCAACCGCAGTTTTCGTTGCAAAACGGTCGCAACAAAGCAATTGCGACTGTCTTGCGACCGAACTTGTAGTCGCAAATGCCTAGTTTTCTAGTAGTGTTGGGTTTTGAGAGTTCCACGAAAATGATTATAAATATTCGTTGTTCAAGAAAAAAATTCAAAACGTGTATCAAAATATAAGTATAAATTGCTAAACTGTTAGAGCCATATTCTATAAGAGAGACAAAACGACCTTTATCTTTATCACATAGATGACATATGGTTCTATTCTATGACCACTTTTCACTTTTTCAGGTATCTCACGAAATGAAAATAGAACGTACAAATATGACATTTATCTTTATCACATATTTTACATGCATTAGATGCCACTAGCTTTATTTTCAGGTGAATGATTTGATGTAAGAACAAAAACATTTCCGATTGCTCCGAACCTTGGTGAACAAAAATGATCGTTTTGGATGGCCGTGCCATACAATGGTTCTTTTCTTGTTCTTTTAAAAAGCATGCCACGTGTTAATTGTTGTTTTGGTCTTGGTGGTGGGGCCCTTCTTATACATGCCATGTGCCGGACCAAATTAGTTAAACATTGTGTAGTCATACCTCTTTATCTAGCGTTTTACCACATGTAACATTTCAGTAATAGGGTATTTCGTAAAAAGAAAAAAACAGTGTAGAGATAAAAAGCTCCATAACCTATTCAATTATTACACAATTATCAGTTCTTTAATTCTTTAATATTAATAAAAAACTTTGAGAGACTACCCCCCCCCCCCCTTCTCTAATGTTATGTAGAAAACAACACTAATAAAAAAGCACACAAAACACCACCAGGGGTGATGCTCATAGGATTTTTTTAGGGAGGGGGAGCGTCCACTACGCCTGCTCTTACAACATCATGTTATGGTTGTTATGGTTGCATTGCATTGTGTCAAACTAGTATTTGACCCCCCCCCCCCCCCCCCCCCGCATTGCGACGGGGTGTGAAACCGTGACTGAAGACTCTAACGACAATCAAAAATTCGTTTATAACATTGAAGACTTTATTATATACAAAAATGAATCCATCATACACGCTTATCACCACTAAGCTAGCTAACTACAAGGCAAAAGAAGGCCAAATTTCATAACTGCAGGTTAAAACTAGGGGTGCAAACTAACTGGGCTGAGCCCCGAGCTTGACTCGTTTAACTTATATGGAGCTCGAGCTCGGCTCGAGCTCGTTTCGAGCTTTATTTTCAAAGCTCGAGCTCGGCTCGTTTATTATTTATTAAATATATATATATATATATATTTCAATTATAAATTTATGTATAAAATAATATATATTATTTAGTAATTTTTACATAGCATTATAAATATTAATTAATGTTATTAAATATATATTAAAAATTTATATAAATGACATAAGTGAAGCTCAGGCTCATTTATTAAACGAGCTTAAATTTAAGCTCGAGCTCAGGCTCGGGCTCGATTAAGATTGGCTCGATCGAGCGTTTTCACAAGCCGAAATCGAGTAGCTCGGCTCGTTTGCAACCATAGTTAAAACTCAAAACACTGCAACTATTGATATTTGCCTGTCTCATTTAATATTTTATAAATATTTCAACAAGGAAGCAAAGCAATAAATCATTTTCATCAAAGCCTTCACATCTGAACTGAGTTAAGCCACTGACAACAACAGGCCAAACTCGTTTCTTACGTTCTTTAGTGTCGTCGTGACGCACCATCACCATACACAACGACAAAAGAGAGAAAGACATAGTGAAGACGAGAGAAACCATATAACCATAACAGGAAATTGTGAAACTGAAATCAATAACATAAAACACAAACTAAATCAAGTTTTATGATTAAAGATTTGGGGAAACTAAAACAATTTTTAGGTATTGAAGTCATTTAAACCGAGTCTGGTTTGTGCCTAAATCAAAGGAAATATTGTCCGGAACTCTTATTTGAATTTGGGCTATTGGGATGTAAACCTTTGGGAAATCCGTTAGAACATAATACTCAGTTTTTTTTTTATGAAAACAAATCATGACAAAAATGATTTTTTACTTCAAAATATAACTACATATCTGGCATTAATCGGGAAACTCATTTACTTAACATTAAACCGACCTGATATCTCTTATACGGTTCAATGTCATAGTCAGTACTGTTAAAAGTATGACTTTATAATCAATTCATTTGTGATAATTTTATAGTTTGATGTTCTAATAACTGGTTAAACGTGTTAACGAGGTATCTTCCGGAGTTTTGGTCTAGTGTATGTGATTATGTTACTAGAATTCAAGGAAGTTAAAAGTTAGAGGACTGTTGTGCAATATTGAAAAAAAGATAAGGAGCTGCTTGTAACTGGTTAAAGAGGGTATATCTCAGAAGGTTTTTAGTTTGTCGTCACCAAGGTTCTTTTCACAATGAAAATACGGGCCGCTGAATGATGTGTGACTGCTTCTGAAATCAAGAATTTGAGCAAGATGTTTGATATTTTATGGCTATTGTGAAGATTATTTTTGCTGGTTCTTTTTCATGGGTGCTAACGGTTCTTGTTTTCTTCTCTTTTCTTAGCTACCATTCAGTAAGTTATCTTTTCTTTATCATCTATTTGATTCATTTTTCTATGGCATTCTTTGGTTGTAAGATCACGTACGACTAGACATCTGTGAATTAAGGGCAATACTGTCTTGTGTGTGTTGACAATTCAGTTGCCAAGAGAAGATCGGTTACCTTGTTTCTTCGTTTATATTTTCCAGAAAGTGCTGAGTTAGTAAAGACTGGAAGTTGTTTTATGTCCGTCTTGTATCCGTGTTAGGATGAAAGGTCGATCTTCGTTTTTTTTTTTTGAAATAAATTTTCTCTCTTTATGATTACAAAGATAATGTCATTTTATTATTATCTGTATTTTTCATGAATTACATTAGATGAAACTTGAAGTATATCTTTGAACGTATGGTATAATTTCTCATATGATCCAAAATTTTGGTTTTTTTATTTTATGGGTTACATTTTTACAATGTGTCTTAAATATATCTTCGTGCAACTTTTTATGGAGTTAAATCTTTACTTTGTGTCTGCACATTTTGTGTTAACTCAAATTGTTTGTATGTCAATTAAGGAAAATGGTACCTTTATCAAGATTGAGGGGGATTCTATTATGTCTTTATCAATCTTGATCATGTATCTTTGTTTGTTTCCTATCATATTTTGTTTGTTTTTATAATTAATTCAGGAAGATTTGCTGGTTCAACAATTAAACAAATAAGGATGGTTTCTAACTGAATATAAATGGTTCTTTGTCTTGTTTTCTGTCGAATTGGCTTAAGGACAGTTTCTTAAATTTGTCACTGTTATTGTTTGATGAACTATATGGTTCATGAACTTCATGTGTATTTTAGCCATTTAGCCATGTGTGGTTTACAAGTTTTTTTTTTAATATTTTTGATAGAACTATGTTCTTTTATATCTTGTTTATATAAACAATTAGAAGTTTTCTTGGCTATAAATTCTTCTGAAATGTAGAATCATATGATTCTTATTTTTGAAACCCGGTTGGTTCATTGTCTTTTGTCTTGTTAGTTGAATCGTGTGATTCACATTTTTTAACTAGTACTATTGTCAAGATTATTTTTAATGACAGTCATGTCTGTTTTTCGCATGTGCGAATTATCTTTAATCTGATTGCAAGTCGTGTGGTTTGTGTTTAATAAGATCTTGTTTGGCTACATCTTTATTGTCTGATATAGCTTATGCTACTCTTATTGTTATCAGGCTTGTCTCTTGAATCTTGTGATTCAGTTTATATGTGAAGTTGTAAAAGTTTTTTGATCAAATCAAAATTAGTCTTTATGTTCTTCACTTGTCTTGTGTTCAGATATGTTATCTGACTTCTTAAAGCCGTGTGGTTTTTTATCTTTCTAATCAGATATGTTTCTGATTATTTTTTGAATCTTATGATTCGTTCGTGAAGTCGTAAAAGTTTTTGCTTGATACAAATTAGTCTTTATGTTCTTTTAAGTTTTTTGCATTTATGCTTCGGAAAAGTTGTAAAAGTTTTTGATCAAGTCAAATTAGTGTTTAAGTTCTTCACATTTTATATCTTCAGACGTGGTTCTGAGTTCTTTAAAGTCGTGTGGCTTTTATTTTCTTATCGGATATGTATCTTATAGTCTTGTGGAATCTTATGATTCTTTCTTTCTGTACAGAAGGGTTGTGTATGTCTTGTGACATGTCTTTGGTTTAAAAGTCTTATGACTTTTTGTTTGGTCGGATTTTTGTCTGATATCTGTTTAACAATCATATAATTTTCTGATAATTTTGAAATATATTGTATGATTGTTGTCTTTTGTGGTGTTTACTACCTTTTATGATATGTCATGTGGCATTCTCAAGTTTATTCATTTGTCACTGGTGGATTCAAAGTCCACTGTTGATTAAGAATGTTTTTTTTGGAATAACTATGTTGAGAAAAAGTTGTTGAAATTAAAAGAGTTTAATGGGCTGTGGTTTATCTTGGTTTAGCTAATGATCTGTGGGAATTCCAAGTTATGTAAGTTTTCGTTACTAATGCCATGCTGTAATTACCATTTGATCTCTTTATATTGGTTACATTTTTTTCTCAACATTATTGTTCATATTTTCTTTATTTAAAGTCGTGTTGAAAATTAACAATGAGGTTTTTTGTGTCTGTGATATTAATTGGCTCGTGTTGGATGGGTTCACGTACGAGCCCGCTTCATGAGCTTAGTTCTTGTGTGAAGATAGATGTATATGTAAGTTTTTATTTTCATTTTTTGTTGTTTTTTTTAAATATTATTGGCTCGTGTTTTCTTTACTTAAAATGGTTGAAAATTAAACAAAAACAACTTTTTTGTTTTTTTGGTTTTGTCTGCGTGTTGGTTTGTTCACACAAATATAGGTTTGTTGGTTTTAAAAAAAAGAAAAAAGAAAAATTCTTTTGTTTGTTTTCTTTTGCATGATCTATACGGTTACTTTTAATTTTTTTGTGTGTTCTTATTGAGTTGATTTGAAAATCTTTAGTTCAACTTGAACAATTGTTAGGAAAAAACTTGGATTATGTTGTTTTTTAATTCAATTTTAAGTATACATCAATAATAGTTAAACCTCCGGTTCTTTTAAAATGGTCCCAAAGTTTTTGCTGTTCTAGGGAATCTAATGGTTTTCAGTTGTTGATTAAGGCATACTTTAGTTAAAACTCGTGTAAAAGGTCACCTAAAAACAGGGTTTGTGGTTCTGGTAAGTTTTGTTTGTTTTAACTCATTTAAAGGTAAATTAGTCACAACTTTGTTTGGGAAAATGTTTTTTTCTGTTGATCACAATTGAATTGAGGGGGGATGTTAAAAGTATGACTTTATGGTCAATTCATTTGTGATAATTTTATAGTTTGATGTTCTAATAACTGGTTAAACGTGTTAACGGGGTATCTTTCGGAGTTTTGGTCTAGTGATTATGTTACTAGAATACAAGGAAGTTAAAAGTTGGAGGATTGTTGTGCAATATTGAAAAAAGATAAGGAGCTGCTTGTAACTGGTTAAAGAGGGTATATCTCAGAAGGTTTTTACCCTGGTTCATCTTTTTCAGATTTTTTATGGAAAAGTTAGGGTTCGTTTTGTTTATACATATGTAATATTAAGATCAACTTGTATTTTCTGATCTGAAGTGTTCTTTGTATGTTTTGTTGTTGAATCTATATAAACAAATGGGGGTTTAATAAAATTGGTTTAGGTATTTCGTGTGTAAATTCATGCTTGCTAACAAATACATGCACAAACCTCCTTATAGTTTGTGATTGTATTATCGGGTGTATGATGGGAAAAAGTGTGGATTATTGCTGAGAGAATCTTACCATATATTAGCTGGCTAGCTTGAATTATGCAAATCAATCAATTACATGAGAATACGTTTGGATCGGGCTAGGTTTTAATGGAAACACTTTTTATTTATTTATTTATTTCTATAAATATTAGTATGGTTAATATGATTCATAACTTTACGAATATCAAAGCAGCTAATTAAGTTGGTTGTCTTGCAAGTTTGATATTTATACGGTTTAATTTGGCGGTTTGATGGCTCAGTCAACAATTTTGAAAGTTGAAACAAGCCTTGTAAAGTGTAAACTGAAGCTCTTGTTTAACCTTTATTTTTATTTTCACGCTTGAAGTATGCCACTATGCATAATCATCTACTCGTTTTTTAGAATACCAACTAACAACTCAAAAAAAATATCGGTTCAAAAAGTCGAAACAAAATTTTCAAACCGTTAAACCCAGCAGGTCAGGTCAGGTCAGGTCAACCCACCCAACCCAGTAACCAATTGGTTTGATTTTAAGTTCCCCAAAACCGTAATTAAAAGGTGAGCCTTTTCGTTAAAAAACGATTGAACCAGATCATGAATGTTCCAATATTATGAAATCGTTTATTGGCCCAATATAAAAAAATGAAAATCAAAGGTTTTGGCCCAATAATTGTGGAGATCCAGAATTTGTAGCCTACCAAAGAGCAAATAACCCAAGAAAATGAGCTTTCGACAAATTGTCAGATACTTGTTGAAGATTTTCGACAAATAGCCCAAGGAACCAAGGATTTATATTTAGTAGAATAGGCTTTGCGATCCAAAAGGGGATAGCGGCTTAACTTGTTGCTCGCTTACCCATTATCCAGATGTAGTTTGGTTTGTGTTAAATCTTAATAAAAAGTTAATCACATTCCAAACAGTTATTTGAATAGTAACATTTGTACACTTGTTTTGGATTTGTTATAGTGAACGATGACGATCTGGTAATACAACCTCTCACCGGGTTAAATGAGCACCATGAGGGCATTGGCATGTTTTTACAAAACACCCATCTTTTTATGCAGCATGTTCCCGTGTTATCCGTGAAGAAACGCGCAAATCTTTACGAATGTCGGGGCTGCTCTTCCCGCAACCACAACCAAACCCGACGCTAACTCATCAGGTGTTTATCAAAGTGAAAGAGGTCGGAATAACCGGGGGTTCATATTCCAACTCCTATGCCCAATCTCCTGGTACAAAGTTTTCACCCTATTGGGCTCAAAACCAACAACAGTGTGGCCTGCCCACAACACTTCTCAAACCCATCAATTTCAAAACCAATCACAATGGCCCAGACCACCATGCCCATACCCAACCATAGAGGTGCACAAATCGGGTTTTTTCTAATACCCGGGTTCGGGTATGAAACCGGTTTCGGGATGATCGGGTATTGAGAGAAATTGGGTAGGGTATTGAGGAGAAAAACTCAAACCTGTGTACCCGGGTAGGGTATGATCAGGTTCGGGTACTGGAACCAGGTACGACTGAGTATTAATACCTAGTTTTGAATTTGTAATTTTTTTATACATTTTTTAATTTGTTTAAACTTTAAATTTGCTTTGTAATTTATAAAAATAATTAAACTATATTACAAAAACCATAAATCCACTTAATTACAAATTATTTACTTAGTAATATGCATTTTACAAAAACTTAAACATAAAAGTTGTGAAGAAACATAAAAATATACTATAAAAATTCATGTATTACTTCGGGTATTAGAAAATTGGTATCGGGTATAGGGTATATACGGGTATAAATCGTGTACGGTTCCGGGTACGGATATTGACCTCAAAATGAATACCCTATCCATACCCTACGGGTAGGGTCGGTTCCGGTTTCGGGTATTTTTTTATCGTATTTCTGTTTGACGTTTCTCGCTCAAACAAAAGAAGAAGAAAAAGGTAACGGTTTTTATTTGCTCTGGGCTATCAAATTTGTTTGGGCTTTATTTTATTTGAACTTTAAAATCGGTTGGACATTAAACAAATAGGGGTAACGAAATACGAAAATCTACCCAAAATGAAAAAGATTTACACGATGTAAAGTTGAGGGTATAGTATACATCCTCACAGTCTCAGGTGGTAATGGTATATTATGTTTGTCAAATGATTATACCGACCACTTCCACCTGTCTCCCTTAGACTGGCTTCTATCAATTCGGCAACCATCACCTGTCAGTCACCATCGTTGGTAATCTGTTTTCCACCACTGAAAACCCTATATAAACAGTACTGATTCATGGCATTATCAACACCAAGTAAACAAACACCGATAATCGATCTCATATATATATATATATATATATATATATATTAACCATGGATGCTCATTTGGATCAGTTGTATACAAAGCTTGCTGAACATGCAAGCTCTTTGTTCTCGGAAGAGGTTAGTTTACTTTGTTTTTTCACCCTTATAACAATTTAGTTATTTAATTTATACTAAAAGCTGTCTTTTTGAACTTGCAGTATATTAATGATCAGTTTACAAAGTTTCAAGCGGACCATGACGCAGATTTTGTTGCTGGAATTTACCCGGTTTTCTTCCTAGACAGTGAAGAGGGACTTGCCAGTTTGGCCATTGCACTGTGAGTCATTGACAATCTCTGTTAATGTTGATATATATCTAGCTGATATTTTCGATTAATTACTTGGCTAATTTTGTTTATCAGTAAACAATCGTCATCGTACTCAGTATATCCCACCAATAGCAAAGCTATGTTAGGGTCTGAGGAGGGTAAGATGTAGACAGCCTTACCTCTACCCCATAGGGATAGAGAGGCTGCTTCCGGTAAGACCCCCCGGCTCGATTTATCAGTAAACAAAACATTGTTAATTGTGATTGCCATTCTTCCAGGTAATATAATTAATACATGGATAAATATGTAATATGTAATATAATTTGATCGAAAAGGTATTTAAGCTAATTATAAAACATGTTTTGTGGTAACAGCTTAGGTTTTTGTTAGGGTATTTTTTGCCCATGAGAAAACCCAACAAATATTCTATTACATGGGGTATTACTATTATTATTATTTAGTAATATAAAAAAAAGAAAAAAATATATATATTCTGTTTTTTAAAGCTCCCGTATGCACATAAAATCAAATGGGTTTTGGTTTTGGATGGATCTTGGGCCCAAGTGTGATTAAGCCTTGTTTTTGTGTACAATAAGAAACCTCATATATATATTTTGCTTTCTGCCGAAAAACAAAAAGCAAGAAATTGGTGAGCAACTTTCTGGGTCCTCTTCTGTTGTCGACAAACAAGTTACGAAGAGAAGTTTTTTTTGGGTGCTCAAGTTTTTGGTGGTTTGTTGAAGATAAGAGACGTTCTAGAGATCGAGTATTTTTCTCGTTGGTGTTACCTCTTACTTGTTTGTTCTATTTCATATACTTGAAGATAGTTTGTACCAAGTATATGATATTTTGTGTATGCCTCTAGTCTTACCTAAAGAAGAATTTTTGTATTGCTCATTATTGGTGATAGTGGATTTGAAGCGGTTCTAGTAGTCCTGTGATTTTTACTCTCGCCTTAAGAGGTTTTCCACGCTAAAATTATTGTGTCATATTTACTTTTATTAACCCTATTTGTTTGCATCCTCATTGGTTCATTCGGGTCGGGAAAAAGTTTAGCCAAACGAAGATTAATTCCGCACTTTTAGTTTACCGTTCGTGGCTAGGTAGTCATTTTTCCCAACAGAGTGGTATCAAAGCTTCGGCTCTTGTTCTTGGGTTAAGACTTGTTTGAACGATGGAAGCTAATACGGGTAGGATGGTGAGTTTGAATGGTTCCAATTATCATGTTTGGAAAGGCAAGATGGAAGACCTTCTTTATGTGAAGGATTATTATTTGCCTGTTTTTAGTACCGATAAACCTGAAAATAAAACTGATGAAGAATGGAATATTTTGCATCGGAAGGTTTGCGGGTATATTCGGCAATGGGTTGATGATAATGTTTTGAACCATATTAGCGGGGAGAGTCATGCTCGTACTCTATGGACCAAGCTTGAAGAGTTGTATGCTCGGAAGACTGGGAACAATAAGTTGTTCTTGATTAAATAGTTGATTAACTTGAAATACCGTGATGGAACTCTTGTTACTGATCATCTGAATGTTTTTCAGGGTGTTATTAATCAGCTTGCAGGTATGGGTATTAAGTTTGAAGACGAGATACAAGGTTTGTGGCTTCTTGGTACGTTACCGGATTCTTGGGAGACTTTTAGGACATCGTTGTCCAACTCCGCAGCTAACGGTATTATTACTATGGAATTGGCTAAAGGTAATATTATAAATGAAGAGATGAGAAGAAAGTCACAAAGTTCCTCTTCACAGTCAGATGCCTTGGTTACCGAAAGTAGGGGGAGAAGCCATAGCAGAGGTCCGATTAATAGAGCAAAGCACCACAGTAAGTCCAAAGGGAAGTTTTGTATATTTATACATGTATTTATACATCTCGAATCCCTTGTAAAGTTTTGTATATTTAATGTTTTGAGTTCGAGTTTTGTTTATCTTTTATTTATTTAAGTTTGAGTCAAGTATTGTATGCTTTTCATGTTTTAAATCTTTTGGTGTCTTTCACGTTAAACTTAATTCTTTCTATCATTTTATGAGAAGTTTATGCACGTTTTGCTCGTCATTGATTACATGATTAATTCACTTACGAGTTTTGATTTATTTGCATATAGATGGTGGTTTGAAAGTCAAGGAAAAGGACTAGAAAGTTCTAAGTGTTGCTTGGGATTCAAGGAAGATAATTAACAAGATTTAGCAACAAATAAATAAATAAAAAAAGAAAAAATCCGTAGCCACCCTCTAGGGGCGCCGCGGCCCGCGACGGCAGAAGGGAAAGGCCCTAGGCGCAGCGCCTAGGGCCTGCTGTTCATCCGTTTTTGCAAGTCCAAGCTCGATATTTCGATATATAAACATCATTATGAACCTAGCCAAAGGGGGAGATTGCAGCCAATTTTCTAAAGGTTTAAGCTAAGTTTGGAGAAGTTTTGGAGGCTAGGAGTAAGGAGGATCATCAAGCTTACACACAATTGTTCAAGAGTCGATTAAGAAGGGTTCTTTCGTTCTTCTTCACTATCTTTGTTCAATTTATATCATGATTCTCTTTTGTTTACTAGGTTTTAGTTATTTGTCTTTGATTATAACTATGCTAGGCTAGACTTCATGTCTACCTAGGTTTGATGAACATGTTTGAGACTTGATTTTTGCTTTGGACTATTGTTTGATTATGGTTTGTTGATTTAATAGTAAAAGACTTGGTTTTGCTTTCATGATGCATATGAATGTTTATTATCTTGATTGATTGTTAATTATAGCTTCACATGGATCTTGTTTTCTATTGATTGTGTTCTTTAGATCTTAGGGTTCGTGTTTAATCTTTACTTGGTGTTTTGATTATTATGGTTGAATATGCCTATTAGATCATAGAAGCTTTGATAGTTGGTTAGGGTTTTAAATGTTTTGCTAAATTCCAATAGCTGTGAGGTGAGGAGTTGTTCGTGTGTCTTGGTCAATTGCATGCTATGATAGATTGTGACAATATTCTTGCTTAGTGCGTTGATCCTTGTTCATGATGTCATGTTAATTTATCAAGTTATCTAGAGTTTTGTGTTTCGTAAGATTGCTTGCCTTAGATACTATTAATTAACCCTATTTGATAACTTTGCGGAAATCAATTCAACTGATTGCTTAATAATCTAATAATTGTTCGTGGGATTTCATTTGATTCAGTCAAAGGTCCTTAGGGTTTTGTTAGATGAATATTTTTATAAATCAGTTTCCATAATCATGTTATTTGTCCATTGCTTGATGATTGTTGATACATGGGATTCTTACCTAGGTAGATTCCTTCTCTGATTGGTTTCAATCTTGTGTTTAGTTGCTTGTTTCTCGTTTACTTGTTTATTTACTTTCTTAGTTTAATCTTAATTTAATATTAGTTTAAAAATCCCCCTTAAAACATTAATAATATATAGTCGTGTCGTAAGTCGAGTCTAATTAGTTAATTAACGTAATTTATAGAGTCCTGTGGGTTCAATATTCCGGACTTACTTAGCTTTAATACAATTGATCGGTTCACTTGCCGGTGTTTTGTGTAGTTGAGTCTTAAGTCTAGTTTTTATTACTTGTTTAATTTAGTTAATATTTATTGGCTGTTTTTAGCACATCAGACACCAAAGGCCACCTCCTAAGACACCACAGTTGAATGGTTTAGCAGAACGGATGAACCGAACCTTGGTTGAAAGGTTTAAGTGTTTGCTCTCACATGCAGGATTGCCCAATTCCTTTTGGGGAGAAGCTTTACTTACGGCGGTACATGTTATTAATCTTACTCCTTGTATTCCTTTGCATAATGATGTTCCAGACAGGGTTTGGAGTGGCAAAGATGTTTCGTATAGTCATTTGCAGGTCTTTGGATGCAAAGCATTTGTGCAATTCCCAAAGATGAAAGATCAAAGCTTGATGTGAAGTCTAAACAGTGTGTATTCCTTGGTTATGGGCAAGATGAGTTTGGATACAAGCTATATGATCCGGTTTCAAAGAAGCTTGTTAGAAGTCTTGATGTTGTGTTTGTGGAAGACGAGAGTTTGAAAGATATTGAGAAGACACAGGTAGTTCCTCAGTATATTGATGATCTCTTTGATTTGGATCCTATTCCTACTCAGCAATCTGAGCCACAACACAAAGATGATATTCAAAATGACGAACAACATGGTACCGATAATGTTGATAATCAAGAGCAGGTGGATTTGGATGAGGATATTCATCCCGAGTTACCAGTAGATATGCCTACATTTGTTCCACTCAGGCGTTCTACGAGAGATCGTCAACCTTCTACTCGTTATTCGGCTGGTGAGTATGTCTTACTCACTGATGGGGGAGAGCCCAAGTATTATAAAGAGGCCATGGAACATAAGCATAAAAGAGAGTGGTTTAAAGCCATGCAAGATGAGATGAATTCCTTGTATGAGAACAATACATTTGAGTTGGTGAAGTTGCCTAAGGGCAAAAGAGCTTTGAAGAACAAGTGGGTCTACAAATTCAAGACTGAAGAACATACCTCACGGCCTAGGTACAAGGCAAGATTGGTAGTCAAAGGGTTCAGTCAAAGAGAAGGTATTGATTTTGATGAGATTTTTTCTCCAGTTGTGAAGAGTTCCATCAGGGTGATCCATGGTTTAGCTGCTAGTCTTGATCTTGAGGTTGAGCAAATGGATGTCAAGACAGCATTCCTTCACGGTGAGCTCGATAAGGAGATCTATATGGAGCAACCTGAAGGTTTTCAGGTTAAAGGTAAAGAAGATTATGTTTATAAACTTCATAAAAGTCTTTACGGGTTGAAGCAAGCACCGAGACAGTGGTACAAGAAGTTTGAGTCAGTTATGGGGAAGCAAGGCTACCGAAAGACTGCGTCTGATCACTGTGTTTTCTTTAAGAGGTTTGGTGATGATGATTTTATTATTTTATTGCTTTATGTTGATGATATGTTGATTGTTGGCAAGAATGCAGAAAGAATTGTCCAGCTGAAGAAAGAATTAAGCAAGTCATTTTCTATGAAAGACTTGGGCCAGCTAAGAATATTCTTGGCATTCGGATTACTAGAGATAGAGCTTCAAAGAAGTTACACATGTCACAAGAGCAATACATTGAAAAGGTGCTTAGCAGATTCAAGATATCTAAAGTTAATGTGGTTAGTACACCTCTTACTCCCAACTTTAAGTTAACTGAAAAGATTGCCCTATTTCTGAGAAAGAAATTGAAGAGATGGATGGTGTTCCATATGCATCAGCGGTTGGAAGCTTGATGTATGCAATGGTATGTACACGGCCTGATATTGCCCATGCAGTAGGTGTTGTTAGTCGGTTCTTGGCAAATCCGGGTAGAAAGCATTGGGAAGCAGTTAATTGGATACTTAGATATTTACGATGTACTTCCAAATTAGGTATAACATTTGGAAATGGGGAGCCGATGCTTGTTGGTTACACGGATTCTGATATGGCAGGAAATAAGGACAACATGAAATCCACTTCTGGATATTTGATGTTATTTGCAGGGGGAGCTGTGTCATGGCAGTCAAGACTGCAAAAGTGTGTTGCTTTGTTTACTACCGAGGCAGAGTATATGGCAGCAACAGAAGCATGCAAAGAATTATTGTGGTTGAAAAGATTTATGCAAGAGCTTGGCTTTGTGCAACAGCGCTACTTGATTCTTTGTGATAATCAAAATGATATTCACCTTGCTAAAAACTCTATGTTTCATAAGAGAACAAAACATATTGATGTGAGGTATCATTGGATTAGAGGTGCTATTGAAGACAAGTTGTTTGAACTTGATAAAGTTCATACCAATGATAATTGTTCCAATATGTTGACCAAAGCTTTGGCAAGGGAGAAGCTGAAGATATGTTGCTCGCTCGCCGGGGTAGTGAGTTCTTTCTCATAGACAAAAAGGGGGAGATTTGTTGGGGTATTTTTTCCCATGAGAAAACCCAACAAATATTCTATTACATGGGGTATTACTATTATTATTATTTAGTAATATAAAAAAAAGAAAAAAATATATATATTCTGTTTTTTAAAGCTCCCGTATGCACATAAAATCAAATGGGTTTTGGTTTTGGATGGATCTTGGGCCCACGTGTGATTAAGCCTTGTTTTTGTGTGTACAATAAGAAACCTCATATATATATTTTGCTTTCTGCCGAAAAACAAAAAGCAAGAAATTGGTGAGCAACTTTCTGGTTCCTCTTCTGTTGTCGACAAACAAGTTACTAAGAGAAGTTTTTTTTGGGTGCTCAAGTTTTTTGGTGGTTTGTTGAAGATAAGAGACGTTCTAGAGATCGGGTATTTTTCTCGTTGGTGTTACCTCTTACTTGTTTGTTTTATTCCATATACTTGAAGATAGTTTGTATCAAGTATATGATGTTTTGTGTATGCCTCTAGTCTTACCTAGAGAAGAACTTTTGTATTGCTCATTATTGGTGATAGTGGATTTGAAGCGGCTCTAGTAGTCCCGTGGTTTTTACTCTCGCCTTGAGAGGTTTTCCACGCTAAAATTATTGTGTCATATTTACTTTTATTTACCCTATTTGTTTGCATCCTCATTGGTTCATTCGGGTCGGGAAAAAGTTTAGCCAAACGAAGATTAATTCCGCACTTTTAGTTTACCGTTCGTGGCTAGGTGGTCGTTTTTCCCAACAGTTTTGCTCGACTAACACATGTTTGGAATGCGTTTGGATACTATTGCAAGCAGGAAGACCTCAATGAGTGAGTAATTATATATTATACAAAATATTAATTAAACAATTTAGATTTCAAGATTTATGTTGCCACCTTACTTAATACAGTCTCATGATCGAGTGTAGGTGTTTGGCATGTCTTAGAAAGGCAAACAAGGAATTTCTCCTCCTTAGGAAAAAACTCAAAATCATGTTCAAGGTAAGTCTTCAGTTAAAACAATTGGAATGATAGGCGAACATGAACTTTGGCTTTCTTTTTTTTTATGTGGGATCTTGATAATAATGCAGCTTCAGAGACAAATCTTACAGCACGACTCTTGCCCCGTGTGTTGTGTGGAGCTTCCTGGTAACGATACAAGCGGCAGCACCGGAGGGCAGTCGTTTTTGTGGCCGGTTGGAAAGATACATTTAGGTGTGGTTATTGTTGTGATGATCATATCTGTATGTTGTTATTTTATGTAAATGTTAATTTAGAAAAGACAAGCTATTTCCTTAGAATAAAAAAAGATATTGATAGATACTGTACAAGTCAAATGTTATGTAGCAGTGAATTTGATTTGTTAAGGTGGCTTAGGACTGCTTTTTAATCGAAACCCTAAATTTTATTTCTTTTCATATGTGTTATTAACGTAAAAATTGGACGTGTTTTCGAGCTTTAGTTCATGACATTGAGCTCCAATCTAGTCGATAAGCCATTGAACATGCAGATATTTTATGTTTCCACTTATATATAAGCAAAGAAAAAGCAATGTATCCATACTAACTAACTAGCATTGTATTTTGTTTGTAACGCGATCGAGGGCCTAAAGTCTTGACTTGTTTATATTAGCTCTTGACCCAAACCCGAACCTAAACAAAGCTTAATTGAGTCACTGACTGATCTTGTTTCACAATTTCAAAAATACATGCATGATGCATTACAGTAAAAATTAGTAGGGTATTAGTTAAGAGCATGGTTGTAAAAATCGCGCCTAGGCGCCGAGTACCCAACGAGTAATCCCCGAGTAATCCCCGCCTAGGCCGAGTTCTCGGTGAGCCATCCCCGAGTACTCTCCGACTAAGGCCGAGTACTCACCGACTAAGGTCGAGCCCAACTCCCCAGTCGGCCGCCTAGGGTCCGCCTAGCAACTTTTGCAACCATGGTTAAGAGTCACCCATAAAACAATTGTATATTTCTTGTTCCTAGAAGCTAGCTTTGTACAATGTTCTTTTTAGTTTTTTAGTAAAAGGTAAGAATGATCCATCTCTTTATAATTTATCTATCCTTTTTAATGTTTTTTATTTATTTATTGAGGTAGCTGTTATTATAAAGGTTGTTTTTTTATATTAATTTAATGCACTAAAGAATAAAGAGGTATAAAAAAAAAGAAATAGGGGGCAAATAAAGGAAGAATCATATCTAATATGTGATTTAAGAATAACTACTATAAATATTAAAGTTTATAAGATGGAATATTGGTTACTGTTAGTTCTTATAAATTTAGTGGTGGAGAATGAATTGTTCCAATTTGGATGTTGCGTATTGCATTGGATTTCATATGTATATAGATTATGGATGCACATGGACTTTGACATGTCTTTTCGAGGTCACCGTTAATAAAAAGCTGGGTATGTTTACATCTTGGCATTTAAAGGCGTAATTAGCTTATTCTAATCACATTACAGTTTACACACTTGAAGTGTCAAGTGACTAGAAACAACAATGTGTAGCATTGAATTAGATTTGTTAAGGTGGTTTAGGGCTGCTTTTTAATCGAAACCCTAAGTTGTATTTCTTTTCATATGAGTTATTACCGTAAAAGTTGGACGTGTTTTCGAGCTTAGTTCATGACATTGAGCTCCGATCTAGTCGACCGAAAATCACGGATTTACAAAAATAGGAAACACGTTAAACCCTACATATATTGACGATTTTACTCTGTTACAAACACACCAAAGTTATGTTTTCAAATTTATGTTATATGAGGTTAATAACACCTATTTGTACCACATGAAATTATAATATATATGGTTGATGTGTTTTCTAATTTATATGTAGTTAATAATACCGATTTGTAAAAACATGAAATAATAATATGGACATATGGCTGAATAGTTGTTTTCTTTTCAATTAAATAACTATATATATGTTAGTTTTGTTTTCTAGATTATGATGTTATACTGTATGAAATAATTAATTAAAAAGGATTTGTACAACATGAAATAAGATAATTAATATATTAATTAAATAATTGTATTCAGTGCATGTAAATCTATAATCGATCCCGGTCGGTCAATTTGAACAACACGGAATAAGAAAAGCTTTAAACTTTAATTTAAAAACGAATAATCAGCTAGCATCTCAAAAGTGAACTGATAAGTGATAAGCCATTGAACATGCAGATGTTTTATGTTTAGGCTAAACGTAGTGGGCGAGAAAAGGGGTTATTTTGGGGCGATTTTTTGGAGGAACACCGCCCCCGCCCCCCCCCCCCCCCCAGCGATAATTGGGCGTAAAGGGGCGGGGGCGGCAAATATTTGTCGCTGCGAAGTGGGAAAGAAAATAATATAATAATAATGCCGTTACCCAACGGCTATATATAAAAAAAATAATTTATTTAAAAACTTAATATATATATCAAACTTTATCTAACCATTTTCACCTTATCATACACAAACATAAAAATACCAATCATTTTTATTATTTTCATACTTCTTCAAACTCAATGAGTACTCGATACTATTTGGGAGATGGGATATATCCAGAGTACTCGATCATCGTCAAGACGTTTCAAGACCCTATCGAAGAAAAAAGAGATTATTTTAAGAAGAAGCAAGAGTCCGCGAGAAAGGATATCAAGAGGTGTTTCGGGGTTCTAAAAAAACGTTGGCATTATGTGAAAAACCCTTGTATTGTATGAACGTTGGCAAAAATGAGCGATGCCATGTATACGTGTATCATATTGCATAATATGATTTTAGAAGACGAGGGAAAAGCAATATGTCAACACTATATACCAGGAAGCGTTCCAGAACAGTTCCCTGAACCAACCCAAGACCAACGAACGTATAACATTCACCAGCTCACATCAAGTGATATACATAACTAACTGAAAGCGGATTTGGTTCAACACGTGTGGGATAATCGTCCCGTTGAGGAGACGAAGACGAGGAGGAGGACAATGACGACGACGGGGACGAAGACGAAGATGAAGACGAATAGATTAGTTTTTTTATATATATTTATATTTCGGTGTGTTTTTTTTATTATAATTTATTATTATTATTCGTGTATTTTTTTTAGTTTATGTATTTTTTTGTATTTATTTTTTAATTTTAATACATTTTTATTTAATTATTTAAATAAATTGGTTTTTATTTAATTAGTTTAGTTATAAAAAGAAAATAAAAAAAAAGAAACTATGGGCCCAACTTGTAGCCCCTACATCATTACACCCCAAAAACAAATTTTCATTCCATACTGACTGGACGCCACGTGTCACAATTCGCCCCCAATTGTAGCCCCTGCACTACACATTGCCTTATATATATAAGCAAAGAAAAAGCTATGTATCCATAAATGGAAAACGTTGTGAGTGGCTAGCTGCTTCCAATAATTAACGTACGAACCACTTTGGAATAATATTATGATATTGCTTTTAACTTTACTTTATGCCATAGCTAGCTGTTATATATATATATCTCTTTCATTGACACACCTCATCTCCAAAACTACAAGGACTGAAAGAATCTGCATATGGGATGACTGGTGTCCTTTTAGGTTACCCTAAATAATAAAGAAAACATGCCGAATCTTATTGTTGTTGGAGGTTTTTTTTGGCAACCATGAGCAACTCCTTGTCACTCGAAAACTAAAGCAACATTTGCACACAAGTGACAAGGAGTTACTCATATATGGTTGCCGGAAAAACACCAACAACGGTTGATCCGGCCAGTTTTATTTTGGGTAACCGAAAAGGACACCAGCCATCGCAGATGCAGATGACCGGGTCTCTTGGTCCTTTTGGAGATGGGGTGTGTCAATGAAAGAGACTATTGTGTGGTTCCGGACACGCAAACAGACCGTCTCAGGCCCATCACGTGAGAGGTAAATCAGCCTCGTTCAGCGGCAAGACGGTTGGCGCTTAAGATCGGTTTCGAACCCACGACCTCTAGGTTATTGTTCCAAGTCTTACGACTTACGCCCCCTTAGCCAACTGAGCTACACGGAGGGGACAATAATGAGTGAGAACAAATTATCAACCTGATTCGGTGTGGGATTCAATAACGAACATGATATTGTTTATTTGTGTGTTTGTTTCCTGCATGGTTTGTTCAAATTGGTGTGTTTATTATCTTCACCTCCTTTCTAACATTTATTTACTTTTTTTCGTCATTTAATTATGTTAAGGTTTGGGTATTTACATATCGTCCATGTCAAATATGTTTCTTGGTAGCGAATAGGTGTGTGGTGCGGTTTTAGGCTAAAACCAAACCAAAAACTAAAACTTTGGTTTTTGAAATTTGGAACCGTTTGGTTTCGGTTCGGTTTTGCGTTTTTTCGGTTTTTCATTTGAGCTTGAGAATTTTATGCCGAAAAAAATTTAGAAATTTGGTGCGGTTCTGTTATTTTGGTTTTTATTTCATGCAAAACGTGTTTCTTAAACGTGTTTCTCTTTTTATAAAAATAAGGAAAACACTTAAAATAAAGAAGTTTATGTTTGTTTACAAATAAAGAACAGCTTTGGTTTTGAAATTAAAAATATTGGAACTAAATATTTTATTGAAAATAAAATAACATAAAAACAACTTTCGACACTTGCTAGAAGTATGTTGTTAGACAGAGGGATGAGATTTTTTTTCCGAATACTCATACCCGTACTTGTTCGGTACCCGTACATGCTTATTAGATATGGGGATGGGTACCCAAATTTACTGATTATAGGTACAAGTACGGGTATTACGGGCACTGGTACCCATTTAGAATATGTAGGACATTTATTAGGTTTACAACCCTCATGACTTAACTTTTAAGCGAGATTTTCAAAACATAATATATATTAGTTGAAGAAGTTCATTCTCAATCCACATACTGTGTATTCGTATATTTTTATTTCATGTATGTGTAATTGTGTATATCATTAAATAACATGTATTAACTTTCTCTTTTTTTTCTATAGAAATTAAGAATGCAATAACTAAAGAAAAGAAAAATGGAAAAATGACTAGCGAAGATTAAACAAATATCGATATTCTTTGTATTAAGTTCATTTTGTCTTAAACATTTTGAAAAAAAAAAAATTGATACTTAAAACATTTTAGTGAAAGCGTATCATAAACCGGACACGCCGGAACCAGGTCCTACTCGGTTTCCGTTCCAGTTCATGAAAATACCCTAACATTTTTTTACCTCTAACGGCCATAAGCCCATAACAACTTTGAAAGTTTTAAGGTTTGGTTTGGTCGTGGATAAACTCATTGAGCCCAAATCCTGTTACAAAACTTTAATAGATGTGGTCTTTTACAATCTCAGTAGGCCCAGTCGCCCAGATACATTATCCATGGGTTGTGCACTTGTGCCTGTCAACTAGAGGTGCACAAATCGGGTTTTCAAATATCCAGGTTCGGGTATGAAACCGGGTTTGGGTATGACCGGGTATTGAAATATTGGGTATTTGTAAAAACCGGGTTGGGTTCGGGTCCGGGTATTGCCTCTAAAAACCATACCCTATGCATCGGGTTCGGGTCTGGTATATAACCGGATATTCTAAAACCAGGTATTTAAATACCATAATTTTGCATATTGAAAAAACCCTATTTGTTGGTTTTTTTGGGCTTTTTTCCTGATATTTTTCAGGTATATGTTGGATTTTTTAAAAGTTTACGCTTTTTAGAGGTATTTTTCGAGTATTTTTAAGGTATTTTCGGGTATACATCGGGTATTTGAAATACCCGGTTTCGGGTATTGGAAAAACCCGGTTCCGGGTACCGGAACAGGTTCGGGTTTTCAGGTATTATCGGGTACAAATCGGGTCCGGTTCGGGTTCAGATTTTAGTACCGAAATGCATACCCTATATGTACCCTACGGGTAGGGTCGGGTTTCGGGTATTAAAAACCCATGTATTAAAAAAACCAGTTCCAGGTTTTTATTTCGGGTCTGGTTCCGAGTTCGGGTTTTTTGTACACCTCTACTGTCAACAAAGGAATTCGACCATCAATTACCGTTAAAAACACTTATACCCAACATTTTTATTTTCTAATTTTATATATAAATTAATATATTCGAAATTTTGAGGTAATTGTTTATAAATTTCAATACATAACTCAAATATAACTAAAAAGTTTGATTGATAAACGATTTGATACAATAATGCATTATCGTATATAAGGTACATGATGTAAAATCACCGTTGATTTTAAAAAACAACTGGTAACAAAGTTATAAATTGATTCAATTTCGTTTCCATCTTAATTGAAGATCTATTAATGATTAATTGATGATTACGAGGTGATATAAGTGATTTCAAAGTTCAATTTTATGTTACAGAAAGCTTGTTTTTAGAAATGAGATTGAGAACGTAATACTTCAAAATTGTCGACTGAAATCAAACTGAAATTCAAAATCAAACATATTGGTTTGTGAAATCGGGAATCAGTTACCCGATAGCTGATGAGAGCGAAGAAAGGCTATTGAACTGAATATGAACTAAGACTAACAAAATGTAACTTATTTGAACGTTGATTTTATTCTTAGCTTAATTCAAATTCAGGGTAGTTATAATTCGTTTAGGTCAGGAAAAATTTTGTTCTGAGCGTTTTTCCGTACAGTATGTATTTTGTTTTGAGTAATTATAATTCGTTAAACTCGGCAAATTTGTTCTGAACATTTTTTATGTACAATGTGTACTTTATTATGAGTGTTACTATAATTCATTTAGGTCAACAATTATTATGAGCATTTTTCATTTTTGTTCTTAGGGTTTTTTTTTTTTACAATGTGTATTTTTCTTTTGTGTGTAACTTTAAATAGCTTAGGTCAACAATCTTGTTCTGGCCGTTTTTCACACTCAATTTTCAAAACATGAACATTTTCTCTTTGTTTGTAATCTTCTTATTCACTTGATCAACCCTAATTAGAGCTCACTTGAACGTAATATTTTGATGAGTATATAATTCTGTATTTCGTAATCGACCGACGATTCTACAGCTTCCTACACATATATTCGATTGATTAAATCATCATTTTTTATCGATTTGAAATTTTTTTATGTCCAGCAACGTTTTATTTTGATGTTGGTTTTGACTTTTGAGCAGGGACGGAACCACTTGAGGGTCTCTGGGTCCCGTTGACCCTCCGGTGGCAAGAGTTTATGTTAACATGCATATCCAACAAAGAATCTTCTTTTTAGTTTTTCTCTTAAGAATGTTTATTTTAGTCTGTAAAGCCGTTAAAGTGAAGCAAAGAATGATGAAATACAACACTTTTTTAAAGCCCCGGACGCCGCCGGAAATCTGTTTTAGTTGCGTGGAAGAAGACAGGGGAATAAAGAATGAATGGCTTTGGCTTAGGGTTAAAAATAAGGAAACTAATATTTTATTATAAATGAGTTATCCATGTTTGCTTTCATTTGGGAATGACCATTTAAATTTTTAATTCTTTTTACTTTTTAGTATTCAACAAAAAATAATCAGAACTTTTTAAATGTTTACTATTGTATATATTTTTATTAGATTATCATTTAGTTGCTCAATAATTTAATTTTTAATTCGTCAAATTTCTTTTATTGTATTTTCAATAAATATAAACTCAATAACATTATTTTTTGATAATGTAGACGGTAGAGATTTTTTTAGAATGATAATTAGGTTAAAGATGTCGTTCTAAAAAATGTAAAAGAAATCACTTAATCTAACACGAGTGGTCATAAATCAGTTAAATACAAAACAATTAAAGAGCTCAATAATAATTAAGTGAAATTATTGAACATATAGCGAAGCAGAAAAAATCTATTACGGCCCTCCGGTTGAAAAATCCTGGTTCCGTCACTGCTTTTGAGATTTCGTTGTTGAGCTTAGATTATGGTTCAGAAATTGGATTACACTTGCTATGTATTCTATGAATTTGATCGCGAATTTGGTTTTTGTTATTTACAAATATGTCATCGCGTGATTGAATTTTAAATTGAAATCGATGCGATTGAATTTTAAATTGAAATCGAGGCTGAATATTCTCTCGTATTGAAGAAACACTAAGTGACCCTGGGCAGATTACGGATAATCTGGGGGTTAAGTAATGTTTCCCACGAGGATGAGGTCCAGCAAAGAAAGTTGTTCTTCAGGTGACCTGCAAAACAGACACCGTAAGCTCGTCACTGAGAAGGGGGGGTTCCTCCTTGTGACCACCCTCCGGCGTGAGAATCAGACTAGATTGCTCTGAATATAGGTGTATATTAAGAGATTGCTAGAGAAGATAAGATAATGAGATATCAGATGATGTCCTTACCATTCCAAGGTGTTGGAGTATTTATAGCCGAAGGTAGGTTTCCTAGAAGGTACAGCCGGCTGAATAGTATTCCTGTTCTACCAACAGTGGACTACGCACAGGCCATGCTGGTTGGTGGATAGGCTACGGCCGACAGTGACAAGGTCGGCTGTATACTGTTCCTTTACTGCCGGCTATGCACTGTTCCACCAACTGTAGGCTGCGCACGTCCCATAGTAAGGGTTGGTGAGTAGGCAGCGGCAAATAGTGACAAACAGTACTAGAGGGTGCTCCTCCTCGTACTGTTGTCGGTGAGCTGTCACCCTGTGATTGGTTCATGGGCTGTTCTGGTCAGATCGTATGTTTTGCCCATACCTTGGTAGGTATAGTACAAAAGATCTTCCAGAAGCATACGGACTGGCTCATTTAGGCGGGAGTATTCCCGCCTTGCTCATTCCTTCATGTGACTACTGAAGTAGCAAGAGTTAGTGCCTTGTGCGTGTAGCCTTGCTGTCAGTGCGGGTAGCCTTCCCTGATGGCTTGTATCCGCAACTGCGGGAACTAGCGGGGTACTTCACCATTGGGAGGCTTTCCCTGCGGGTACAGCTGGCGTACTGCGCGTAAGGTCTTCTCTGAGCATGGTGGGTCCTGCGGAAGCAGTTGGTCGTTGCGCAGACGTCCCTGTTCAATGTGAGTCTTGCGGGTCCAACTGGGCTCTGCTGGGACCTACCTCTTCACATATATTATGTATAATAACTGGTTATTGTATAGTAACCCACCTCTTAATTGATTATGAGGTTGTTTGGTATTAAAAGACTACATTTGAATTGGTTTAAGATAGAGTGTATTTGATTAAATTTAAAAAACATTTATTAGTGGTTCATAAAGCTTCTTAGTTGATCAGATTTATTAATAACCTGAACAATTCAGAAAATACCTCTTAATCAAAGAGACATGTTAATGACTCGTCACAGTATTATCAACTCTTAACGTCTAGTGTTTAATTATAATTAGTTAGGTTTTAAATAAAGTATATACTGGTCCATGATGCCGCCACCGCCAAAGATGGCGGATTGACCCACTCGTGCCCATTCATGTCCATCCTTGACCCTATACCTACTCTTCTTAAATTATTCTTTTCCCAATTTATATTTTTTTAACTATTCCTAAAACTAAAATTAACTATATACTTCGATAACGCGATCCATTTTCTTTTAACCATTGGTTTGTAGATCAGGGGCGGATTCAGCATTAAGTCAGGGGCAGTGTATGCACCCCTCAAATTCGTATTTTCTTTTATAAACTTCTACTATATTAGGTTCAAAGATCTCGAGTGCCCCATCCGTGTTTTTTTAGTGCCCCAAACTCAACTTTCTGAGCTAACTTTTCAAACACAAATGTAGTTTTTCTTAAACAAAATAACAATTAAGCTTAGATTGTTTAATTGTCTAACCACTTCATAAATTAGTTATTAATATAGTGATAAATTTTGTTAGTTTAATCGGACCATTATAAAAATTAGACCAATATATGATAGCATTCAGAGTATCATTTCCTTTTTTTATAATTCTACACTATTTAACTTTTTTTTTATTTTTACATAAGAGCGCTTTGTGCCGTAACAATTATGCAAAGGTTTCTATCAACTATAAAATTTTATTTGTTATTGTCTTTTGGGGAAATTTATTGCTTACATTTATATTCGTGGTTTATTTAATGTAATTTCATTTGACCTGACCCATTTTGGTTTGACCCGTTTTAGTTTGACTTGACCCATTCTATGTTGACCGTTTTTTGCACCCGTTGACAAAATTTTCTGGACCCGCCACTGTTGTAGATCCTTAACTAAAATCCATACATAAAGCTTCTGGTTTATAGTAATTAACTCACACAACATAACGATTTATTTCCTAATCCTAATAAACTACTTCAAAATAATAATATACGCCTATATCAGGATTTAGATAATAATGTACACTTATGTAGTAATGTCGGAATTTGGACCCTGGTATTCTCTCCCATAGACAAGAGCCTTGCCACACAGTCAAGACTGGCAACAAACTATTACAACAGGATCCTTTGTAAGAGACGCATATATGCCCTGTATTTGAGCCAAAGAAACAATAAAACGTTGATTGACTCCAAAATCTTCACCGGTTGTTAAGATCCATTATTGAAAGTTTTATTGTTTCTAGTCATTAGTTATTGTCTTATGAATATTATTTATCGTTTGTTTGTAACACATACCTGATGTTTTGGTTGTGTAGAGTAAGAAATAAAAAACTAGCAATAACATAAAATGTATCTTTTTAGCTTATTTTTGTAGTTTTTTTTTCTTGAATGACGACTTTCTTGTATTTAGGTTACCGCACTTTTCGAATTTGGAGAACTCCGATGCCCCACTCTGGCCATACTATGTTGTCTTAACCGGGCCCACACTAGCTTTAGAGTTTGGTTGGGCGTTCCCCCGGGAAACCATACCGCCGACTGCCACTTGACAGTCGTTGTGCCACCACAAGAGCATAACCTCTGGTGTAACACACGATGGGACGAAAACCCGGGTGAGCTCAGGGTTCGAATTAACAACCTTTGCACAATACCTAGCTCAAATCATTTATTGTCAATATCCACCCATAAATGACAAGTGAGATTCGAACATGAATCTCCACTGAAGAAAACTTGTCTCCTACCATTAGGCCACAAGTGGTGGATGCTAACTTTTATAGTTAAACTGATAAATTAAAATACATATAACATTTATAACAATGTCTTAAAAGCCTACTAACAACTTGAAGGCTAATAGGCTCAACCCATCAATCCGATATCATATACAAGTCAACAAGCATTGGTGGTCCTTCACTAGTTGTGCTTTGATTTTGTATGGTTGTTTTAGGATTGGAGAAGGCTTTTTGCTTTAGATTATTTGGCTCAAATGTAGGATTTATTAGAGCCGGGTTGTATTAAGTGAGTTAGGCTCATGTATATGTGTTCATGGTGGCTAAGTTATGATGCTTAATCATACTCTATTTATATCGCATTCACTTGTATTATGTAATTATAGTTTGTACTGAGCGTAATACAAGAAAACTCTAGTTACAGCCAGTAGACATAGGTCGCCTTAACCGAATCACTTAAAACTTTGTGTCTTGTTTTATTTGCTTTCGCTAGAGTGTGTGATAGTGATTTTGTTGAGTTGTTGTTCTAACATGGTTTGTTTAAAATCAACTAGTTCACTTGTGCTTCAAAATAAGTTTTTTCATCGGATATTAAATATGGTGGCGACGTTAGCGCGTGATTTAATTAATCAATCTATTTTTGCAATTGAATTAAATGTTTACTTTGAATTAAACTAACATTGCTCGTATTTTATCTTTGAGTTAAAACTTGTAAAATGATTTAAATGATATATGTAAGTTTTGTTGCAAATTATTAAGTAATTAACGAAAGAAAAATTACATATTTATTTTGATTTTATTGGTCAAAAATATATTATTTGATTGCACATGGCCATGAAAACTTGCCATCCGTAATCTCCGTTCTTATGTTTATGTTTGACACGTTTCTACCGACGGGCCACATTCTTTTATTTCATGCCATTTTAAGTTTTATGTACATACTTTATTTATTTTTATGTACCCACGTATTGGCACACACGTAGTAACACATAAAATAGAACTATCTTAAAAAAACCCTGTAAATTATTATTAAATGAACAGTAACTGTACCAGACGGGGTAGTTTATTTCGGATCATATTAAAAAAGGATAATTAAACTAAATTTTATATAAGTAACACAATTATGTTAAACATTATTAAAAATGCATAATCATTAAAACAAGAAACTTTTTATCATAGGATCGTAATATATATTTTTTTCAGGTTTACAATATAATAATAAATCTTTTACCGATACAAAATAGCAATAGTTTAGGGTTACACTGTATCTATGTATATCTCTTAGCATATAAATTGTTTTTACCATTGTAAAGTTTGAAAAAGGTAAACTAAAGTAAAATAGTAATCAAATTTAAAAGAGTTAAGTGTCATTTTAGTACCTATAATTTGATCAATTACGTAACTTTAGTATTTTTTTTTGAATTTTTCGCAACTGGCTACTCCATGTTTCAAAAACTTGTCATTTTAGTACTTTTTCGTAACCCCGTTTAATTTGCCCGTTAAGTCAAGGGCATAATGGTAACTTTAGTTATTTTATTTATTTTCTTTTTCCTTTTAAGCTTCTTCCCTTCCCCTTTAATATCATTCAAACCCTAATCTCATTATTTCTTAGCCGCATCCAAACCCTACTCCATTGTTCATTCATGAAGTCTCCGTCTCCCGACGGGTATCTTAATAAACTCGGTGTACAATTTAGTCGAAAACAACCGCGTAACCATATTAGTAATTTTCGACAACAGCCGCGTAACCATACGGTCTTGGCGGACAACCCGAGGGAGAGACGGGATAGAACCATGGCAACGACTTAATAAGAAGGTAACGAGAGGTTGATTGAGCAATATAGGGTTTTAATTTATCCACAATTGTGGTGAACACAGGGTATGATAGACCGTACAAGGAGCACCACTGGGCGTCACGAAAAGGTGCTTCCATGTGTCAGATGCGTTCGGTGGAGAGTGCACGAAACGCGGCGACGGAGTATTGGGAGGTGGTGGTGGGTGAGGGTGGTGGGGATGGGGTGCGGGGTTTGTGGGCGGTGGAGATGAAGGAGAGGACAGAGGCGATGGTGAAGAATAGGAGTAGGGCGGCGGAGGTGGTGGTGGTGGTGGTGGTGTTAGAGATTAAGGAGGTGGTGTGGTCCAGGTGGTTTTGGAGGTGGAGGAGGTTGGATAGCATGATTAGGAATGATTGTCCATTGGGTGTTGAAAGTTGAAAGTTGAAACCTTAACTTGATCGTCGGTGTGGTGACGGAAGAGGGTGGTGGTGGTTATGAATAAGGTGGATGTATGAGTTTGGTCCTTGTGATTTTTGTGGGTTAAGATAATATAAAACAGATTTTATTATTAGGGCTTAAAAGAAAACAAAATAAATAAAATAACTAAAGTTACCATTATGCCCTTGACTCAACGGACAAATTAACTGGGGTTACGAATAGTACTAAAATGACCAGTTTTTGGAACATGGAGTAGCCAGTTGCGAAAATTTCAAAAAAAGTACTAAAGTTGCGTAGTTGATCAAACCACAGTTACTAAAATGACACTTAACTCAATTTAAAATAATGGATATTTTTTAAATTAAATAAACTAAAATAAAACTTTATTTTGGAGTTGGAACGACCAACTAAGTAATGTCGGGTTCTTCATACAGGGTTCTTCATACACGGCCCCCATTGGCTAAAGGTAGCCCAAGCCGGCCACAAGTCCGGATGGACGAAGCCCCTAGCAGTCCACCTATTGAGGGATTCCCCACATAAAACCCAATCCCCACACCCGCCAAACGGCATGCAGCAAGGATCCGGTAAAACCTGGTGAGATCAGGACTCGAACCCTGGCATGCTAGGGTCATCCCTCATATATCCCATATAAATTGATGATAGTGAGGTTTGAACATCATCCCTCTCACTAATTAAGTAAGTGATCTACCATTAAGTCACATCTAATCTAACTATACTATTAAAGCAATAGGCTTTATGTCAAAATCCCCCATTCCTATTGGTTGTTCACTAGAGTTTCCATGTATATCAATAGCTTCTCTATTTTTCATTTTAATTAAACAAATCAATAATAAATTAAAATAAGATTAATCAATTCTCTTAAAATATTCTCTTTCATCTTTCATTTAATGTTTAATTTTGAATTTGAATTTTGAATCTTTTTTAATTATGTTTCTACTTAATAATTATAATTGATAATTTCTTTTTTCACACCTTATTTGAATCATTTTTAGTAATTTCTTTATTCACACCTTATATGAATTACATATATAATTAAATGTTGATTAATTTTATTATGTTGATTAATTTTATAACTTTCAATCATATGATTCAATACTTCATTATATAAAAATTTATTGTAATTTTATATATTATAGACATTGTTATTTTATAAATTACATATACAGTGTTATAATTGATGATTAATTATATTTTTGTAAATAAATAAATTACTAATTTATATTTTTACATTAATAAGTTTATTTCCGTTTGTTTAAATATAGTCAACATTTAAATTTAAATTAAATAATATTATATTTATAATAATCTAAATTAGGAACATTACATTTTAGTAAATTCAAAATTTGAAAATCCATTAATCCTAATTTCTTACTTATCGTTCTTACTTTAAGTTTTTTTAAATTCTTTGAAATTCCCTAATTATTTGTTTCTAATCAATTCCCTGTATACATTCCTTCTATAATTTAGTCAACCATAATTCAATCCGTATAAATAATTAAGTTTCATAAGGTAATTCTTACACCTTCAAACTCTCTTTCACCTTCTTACACCATTTAATTTATGATAAATCATTTAATAATTTTCTTAATTTACTTTATGATAGTCATTTATTAAAATCAATTACTTTCTATAATAAAATGGTGAGACTAACTTTTCTAATATCATTAAATATCCCAAAATTCAAAATCATTTGAATAACCGGATTAAAATCACATTCAATTACCAAAACCACATATCATTCAATTTACCATAATTATGCAAAATCATCAGTTTATGAATTAATTGTAATTAAAATTTTTAATTATTCTCTATATAAATGGGAAAATGTGTTGACTTTTTTTATTTTTAAGAAATTAAGAGATTCAGTTTCACAACATTTGGTACTAAGCTTAATAACATATTTTCATATTTAATTTATTTATTATGTTTACTTAAATTTATATCATTGACTTTTGTAGGAATTATTAAAAGCTTTTTTGAGGCAGTTTTATGGTGATGACGCCCCATGTGGAGGTATAATGATTATGAGGAATAATACTATTATACAATAGTAAGCTTCAATTACTACTAAATATTTAAGAACCGCTAAAAATTATTTTATTCACCTTTTGTATGTATTAAAAAATGAATACATTATTAGTATCTTACTAATGGAAAATAAGATATCAAAAGGCTATATAAACTATCATCTCATGCTCAATCTCTAATTAGGTGTTAAGTAAAAACCTCAATTTATTTGGTGTTTGTTGTATAAGGTTTTTTACTTTATTTATCGAAAGCTTTATTAGCTATTATTTTATTATAATTACATATCAGGAGCCTGACAGTGGAATTTGAATACAAGACAATTTCTTACTTTATATTCATCAATTGCGTAGTTAATTTAATTTTGACCTTTAAATTGATTAATTACTAATTATTTATTTAATATTTATTCCATGATGGTTTAGATACAACACTACCCATTTTCTGGAATTCCAAAACAACATTAAGGTGCTTACAACTTGCATATATATTTATACTGAGGGTCAAATATCTTATTTACCTTATCATTACTATACAATTTAATATTTTCATATTAAATTTGTAACCTTTTTTACATTATTATAATTAGTAAGTCCTCATAAGATAATACTGTTGTGGTTGATTTCATTTCGCAAAAATAAGATAGAGAAGATGTTAATGGCCAAGTGCATGACTTTTCAGGTGGAAAATAAATAGATTGGTTGCATATGAACAAGATTTAGGTAAAGTCTATTAAACTCATTTCCAAAGCGTACTATAAAAAGAGAAAGTTCTGTTTCTCTAATATATTAAACTACTTTCCAGCCAAGATCATTGTGCATATTGATTTTTTATTATCAATATATCATATGTTGTAGATACTTGTCTTCATGGATATAAAGATTATTAATATAGATTAATAAATTAAACCAATATTTTAAGATTTATACTGTTGGGCTCAATGAGAACTACTAAATATTTAAGAACCACTAAAAATTATTTTATTCATCTTTTATATGTATTAAAAATGAATACATTATTAGTATCTTACTAATGGAAAAAAAATACGTCACTATATCGAATGGTTGACACATCCGGACTGTTATTAGCAGCCATATGGACATGTAGTTAGGCATGTCAATTTGTGCAGGTTCGTGTCATGATTTAGAACATGTTTTGAGCTAATATGGGTTATTAATATCTTGAGTTCAAGTCACAACAAGTTCAAGTCAATATTAGAGTGTATACAATTTATGGCTCTATGAATCGCTAAACAAGTTATATAAGCCAATTGATATTTGTAACTGTTTAGTTATTAGCTATTAAAAAACCAATTTGTTCCTTTTTATATTTATCAACAACTAAATGCTACAAAATAAAATATAAACCTTATATACAAGGAAGTATTTAGGGAGTTGTAGATACTAAATTTATGATACTTTTGTTAAATAAATAGTTAAATTGTATAGAATTTTCTTCATGTTTATTTTAAATTACACTTCAAGTAGTTCTTCCTACACCTTGTAAAAGCACAAGGTACTTAAACTATCAAAAAAAACACGAGGCTCACAGTTATATGTCAATCCTTACATGTTGAAGAGATAAAATAATTTGCGAATTGACTATTGGATATAGGTGAAGGGAATGTTGGGGGGGGGGGGTTCAAATGACGACAGATGAATGTACAAATTCTGATGATCTTCTAATTAACAATTCATTATATCCAATATCTAATTTAATAGACTTTGTCTATCCTTCGAATTTAGACAAGTTCTATTAACTTACTTTCGAGGACGGGAAATATTGTCGTTTGAAATTAAATGTGTTTATTAGACGATTTTATATTTCCAGTCGTGGCGCCCACGGGACAATAACCTAGTTTATAAACTATAATAAAATTAATAATATAAAAGCATTAGTTTCAATTATTATTATTATTGATTTGATAAAATTACTATGGTGACACAAACCTATAAACTTTTATTGAGTTGGTTTAGTTACCAATACATCATTATCTACCTATCATCTTCTTCACATAAGTTTTCAGATCTTCATTTCTACTTCTGTAACTCCTCCCATACGGATAAAAAAATAATCTAGAGGATACTTATCTGCCTTTTTTTCAAATGTTCAAAAGTTTAAGGGAGAGGCGATCACAAAATTTTACATGGACAATCAGGATTTTCATATAGGTATATAACACTAGAAAAAAAATCATGATGGGCGGCTGCCCCTTTAAAACCATAGTAGGTCATGAATGGGTTTGAAAGAGATGGATCTTGGTTCAAGTAACCAAACAGTACACTATCTCATAAACTTATTTTTAGTAGAAAAAGGTCTTCATACTTTTCCTTTTAATTATTTGTAAAAGACCGTAGACAATCTTCCAACCCCACGTTTTCGCCAAGTAACCAAAACTGAATGAATGTCTACATTAAAGATGACAATGTATATTAAAATATTTCATGAATAGTTTGATCAAATTATTTGATTAATAGACACACATCACTTGTGATTATCGGTTAGATCGTATAAGCTAAAAGCCTTGATTAAAATCAATAATTACGGTTTAACAGTTTTTACACTGAAGCGATAAAATCATCTAGAAACAAACGGTTTGATTTAACGGATTTGACTGTTTTAATTTTATTTGTTTTAACATAATAAACACACATCAATAAATTTCTTTTAAGTATCAAACAAAACAAGTTTATATGTTAAACGAACAAGTTGATACTGGTTACAATAGAATCAACTAACGAGTAGGACGGAATGCTAGGTTTTAGGGTTAGATTTAGATAAATGCATATTAAATTGCACTATTTTAATATTACTTAAGTTTAGGCAAAATTTCATATGCAAATGGGAAACCTACAACTCTACAAGTCCCAAACATAAGACATGTCCTGTATTATAGACCTACATCACCATTTAATATCATAAATGTAGATCTATAAACACTTATATACAGAAGTATACGCTTCGGCTCAATCTACATGACTTATTTTCACCTTGTAATCAACCGTAAACCTACTCGTGTATAACGTTGTAAAAATATACCCGCTAAATCAAGAATCATCATCTAGCTTAACTGAATTTTAGATCAACAACTGTTTGTTTTCTTCTTTTTATTTAATGGTTAATTTGGATCACTAACGGGTCACTAGCCCACCCGCTCATCTCTATTCATTGAGTACCGAAGGCAACATTCATAGATAAACCAAGACCTTCACTTTTTAAACTGAGGTCGTTAGGTGTATAGCATCGATCATTTAAGCTAGAGACCATCATCACCGATTCATTTTTAACCGTTTGTTTATTCGATATATATTATATTAAAATTAAAAACCAAATATACAAATTGGTTCAAAAAGTCATGATCTTCTCCTAGATCCCACAAATCCAACAAACATCATGAAAGGAGCCTTTTGTTCATTACTTTCCACACACCAAACATTCATTAAACCCACAACACCTCGTCTTAAACCACTTGTACCACACGCATCAAACTTATACATTTCCCTGGCATAACCAATTTCACCTCTGGCAGTAGCACTATCTTTTGTTAATAAAATTGAGACACAAATACAATCCAACAACACTCTTCCCACTTTCCATAATAATATTAATATCACTTTCCAGTTTTCTTTTCAGTTTTCACACCATGGACTCCGGCAACAGTTGCAGCTTACAATCGTCCAGCAGCGGCGACGGCGGCGGCGTAAGCCTCTCACCACGATTCAATCCGATACCAATTCATCAACCGCCGTCTAATTTCTTCAATCCATCATCTTTTTCTTCACAACCCCCGAATCCAAACCCTAACCCTAATTCGATGTACAATTTCTCCAATTTCCACAATTCGAATCCGGTTTATGATCATGATTCGTATGATTTGTATCTTAACCCGAACCCGGATTCTGGACCCGAGAAGCTAACCGCCAAAAACCCTAAAAAACGCACACGAGCTTCCCGGCGAGCTCCGACCACCGTGCTAACCACCGACACCACTAATTTCCGGCGAATGGTTCAGGAGTTCACCGGAATACCCGCGGCGCCGTTCGCCACGTCATCTTCTTCGTCTGTTTTTTCTCGCCGGAGTGAGTTTTACGGCTGTGGAATGTCGCCGGTGCAGCCTTTCCGGCCGTCGGCGCAGAAGATTCAGTTACAACAACAACCGCCGTCGTATTTAAAATTTCCGATGACTGAGTTTACAAAACAGCCCCTGAACTTATCAAGTTTGACAAATCAGCCGTTTCCGTTTCAATCTATTTCACAAGTTAATAATAATTTGCCTTCGAGTGAATATGTTGAGTCTTCGATGAAAAGATGGAGGGGTCAAGATGAAAACTTGGTGAACTTTCAGGGAGTGAATGGAAACTCGCAAAACGGTGTCGTTCCTTCAAGTGACGATGATCAACTTCCAGGTAACGAGGACTCATGGACATTTTAAGTTTTATTTTTATTATATTTAATAAAAAACATGCATGGATGATTAAAATCATTTTTGTAAATTTATAGAATTGTAATAGTTGTACATTCGGTAATTGGGGATATGAAATTGAAATGTTATTGAATTTATTCATGACAAATGTGAAATCCATGCAAGTTCATTTTTTTTAATTCAATACAAATAATTATAATATATGTATAAGTATATAATAATATTCAAGATCAAGTTATTGTATCAACTTAGCCAAACCATTGGCATTATGTAGGATGGGTATTCCTACCCTATATACACCTATTGTGATTAAAGTTTAGGTAATTAATTATGTTCGTGTATCGGCCATAACGTGTGCTCGAAGTGTACATTAGGTTTGGACCACATTGATGAAACGCGCAAATAGTTTTCGTGTATCGGCTTTATATTTGTTTAAGTATTAAAGTACAAAATTAGTAGGAGTCAAATTACCTTAAATTATTTTTGTAAATTAATTTATAACTAAAGTGATGTACAAACAACTGAACAAGTTCATGTGTGGCTCTAGGATGACATTTATTCCTAGGATCTTATGAAACCTTTGAGGTCTGATTATGGTTTAAGGTTCTCTCTTAAGTCTTAATAGCTCAAAAAGATTGGTGTATACTAGTGGTATGACTTAAGAGGCAAATGAAATGATTTATTAGTTTAGGATACTTAGGTTCAATATTGTATTTGACATGAGTCAGTAACTTTATATATATATATATATATATATATATATGATAATTTGGAATATATACCACATTTTTCAAAAGTAGTATTTCAATCCTATGTAGTTTTACATTATTGGTGTTTTAAGTTATACACGAGATGTACTTGGGGATAATCAAGTATTTTTATTTGAATTTGCGTTCGATGATTAGCAATCGTATAAATTTTCATGTATATATACCAACCAATGTGTGTTATTTCATAGACCATTGCCACATGCTTGTGAAAGGCGGTTATGGTCATATCTATAGTCTAAACTAACCATGAACCATCCAAGTGTGATTAAAGTGGAAGTAATTTATTATAAGTCTCTTTTTAGTTAATTCTTTTTATCTGAAGATAATATTTCTTCTAAAAGAATCAAATAATTGGAGTACTAACGAGAAAGTCTCAGTTTCAGCGAATTTTTTTCAAAAATAGTGTCTTTGTTAAAGTTGTTTCACAAATGGTATGCTTTTGAGAGGTATTTCAAAAATGGTGTAACCGTGGTTTGAAACCACGGTTTGTGTATATATTTTTTAAAAAGTGTCAGATGTGAATTACATAAAACAATATTTTGATTAAAATAAGGCAAGTCGTGGTTTAAAACCACGGATTGCATAAATAATAACCTCTTACCACCTAAGAAGAAGTGATGGTTTTGCTTATTATTAGCCGTGGTTTGAAACCACGGATTGAACTTTTTAATATTTTTTAAATGCCGAGAAATAATATGTATATGTTTGAAACTCGTGAACTTATGTACTTATCTTTATTAAAAAATAAAAAAAAACATCAAACCGTGGTTTCAAACCACGGCTTGACTAACAAAACCATCACTTTCACGAATAGTGGTATTAGGTTACAAATTTGGCTACAATCCCTGGTTTTAAACCACGGTTTGTATTATTTTAATCAAAATGTATTGTTTTATGAAATTCTATCTGACATTCTTAAACAAAAGAAGACAACCCGTGGTTTGAAATCACGGTTACACTATTTGTGAAAAAGTTCATAAACCAATACCATTTTTGAAACAACTTTTGTAAAAACCACCATTTATGAAAAATTTTCACCAGGTATTCAGATTTGTATGTAAGATTCCATATTTTCCGTTGGATAGTTAGCACCAGGTATTTAGATCTATATGCTAGATTCCATATTTTCTGTTAGATGTTGTCTCAATCTTTATGTTGCAATAAGAATATAAGATTACTCTCTAAAGCAGTAAGGCAATAATCAAAGATTTTAAATATATGGTGTTATTAATTTTCTTGATATGTAAAAAAGTAAGAAACGTTTGTAAGAAAATTATAGATGTGTAATGAGGTTCTAAGATTTTGCCTTAAAAATCTATAAAATATGCAAAATTATTTAGCGTGAAATATACTCAGTGTTTATCGACTATCGATCATAATGTCCCATCTTGTTTGCGTACAATCATGAACAAAATTTAAAGAGGCTATAAGTGTATTCTTATGTTTATTCTTTTAGCTATTATTCAGTATATGTTGAAACCATTTCTACATGTACATGTTCATGAAATGTTGCCACATGTTTATGAAAATAGTAATGGTTATGTATTCGTAAAAGAACCTTTTTTTTCTTCTTTTTTTCATTCTTTTTACGGCTGTGTACTTGTTCGTCATGCATATAGGCCTTCATGTGAAACCATTTGATAGAAGTTCGATCTAATTTTGATTAAGTATATACTCGATTTGATAATGAAAAAGAAAAAAAAGGAGAAAAAGATGCTTTTGAGTTTTGACCCATATATATATGGTTAGCTTATACGAAAGTTGGCACATTAAGTTGACCAACATAGATTGTGATTTTATTTTCATATAACAAAAGCAAGATTATGAAATTTTAAAGATGATAGAAAAAAGTATGTGAAGTTTATTTAAAAAAATGCAAATATAAAGTCATTTCTTATTATGCATAAAAATGATGGTATACATGAGTGGGTTTACCCAACTTTTGAAATACACATATATACTAATATACATGATATATTAATGGAGCCAGCATTTTGAACTTATGTATACAAATGAAATGCAAATATATACTATTTTGTGTATTATATTGATGTGAGTCAAATTTTTGCAGTATATATATATATCTGCACTAAGCTTGTACCCTGGTTATCTATGTTAGAAAAGAGGGCTAGAAAAATATTGTAAAAGTGAAAATTTTAGAAACTTTGGTCTCTTTTTTTAATGCTACAAAGCTATATATTTTCGATAAAAAAATCCAAACTCATACTTTTCATGTCATTCAACTTTCTTATAACAATATTCCGAAAGGAGTCTTGTTACGAATTATATTCACACACCAGTGAACTATTTCAGTATCGTAAGTAATATACGACGCGTAAAATATTTCTTTTGTGTTGTATTTTCGAGTTGTTTTATAGGACAAAGTGACTAATCTACAAGTAACAAAAAAACCGTATAAAAGTTCTATCAAATTTTGATGAAGTATATACTCGATTTGATAATGGAAAAGAAAAAAAAGGAGAAAAAAGGTACTTTTGACACATTAAGTTGACCAACATAGATTATGATTTTATTTTCATATAACAAAAGCAAGATTATAAAATTTTAAAGATGATAGAAAAAAGTATGTGAAGTTTATTTTAAAATACAAATATATATAAAGCCATTTCTTATTATGCATTTATGCATAAAAAATGATGTTATACATGAACGGGTTTACCCAACTTTTGAAATACATATACACGATATATTAATGGGGCCAACATTTTGAACTTATTTATACAGATGAAAACACAAATATATACTATTTTGTGTATTATATTGATGTGAGTCAAATTTTTTTTTCAATTCAATGAACATCTGGGATATAGGAGTTTCAATTTTGTACGTGAAATAATTTTATGTATATTATGGTTGTAATGATAACTTTTATCTGGCATAAAAACAATATTCATCTTATAATTACTGTAACAAGACGGCTAGAAATATTGTACAACACCCAAAAGTGGAAATTTTAGAAACTCTAGTCCCTTCTTTAATGCTAAATAGCTATATGTTTTCGATAAAAAGGATCGAAACTCACGCTTTTCATGTCATGCAACATTCCGAAAGGGTGTTACATATATAAGTAAGTGACCTGTTTTAATATTACAATAACTTATGAAATTTTAATATTACAATAACTTATGAAATACTACGCATAAAATATTTCTTCTGTATTATATTTTCGAGTTATTTTATAAAACAAAGTGGGTAAACTACACATAACAAAAACCTTATAGTTTTATGTTATTTCTTTTTTAAAAGAAGAAAAAAACTACTTTTTTATAAGCGTGAGAAGATTCATTAAAAAATCAAGACAAGAAGAGTAAACACATCAAGTTATGGTTGTATTAATGTTGAGTATATGATAATGTGTTTGTACCTATTTTATGATTTCATTATCGAAAAAGAATCTCATTCACAAACTAACATTAATGCATCATGGTAATTTGTTTCTTGTTAAGAGTAACGTGGTTGCCATTGACGATGATGACTTTGATGATGGAGGGTTTGCTTCTTAGGATTATTATTCTTTTATATATATATATATATATAGAGAGAGAGAGAGAAAAAAGTTCAAATAAAAAACAATTGTTTTGTGAGAAGTGTGAGAAAAGCTTTAAAATAAAATAAACCACCTAAATATGACACTATACAAGGTAAATATGAAACAATACAATTATTTAGAAACTACCAATCTCAACCACTAGATCATAGATCCAAAGGCCTAGATCTATTCTTATTCTTCTCACAAAAATATTGTTTTTTACATTAACCAATCTCAATATATATATATATAATTGATTTCTTTTGAGAACCGCTTTGAGTTTTAAGAACTCGAAAGAACTCAACGTAACAACTTTTTTTTTGAATTTTTTTACACATGTGTAATACGTAAGTGTAAGTAATGTACAAAAAATTACCGTAATTTTTTACACACCGAAATGACTGTTTACACTTGTGCAACTAAAGTTTAAACTTGTGTAATCAACAAAAATCTTTATTCTCTCTCCTAATTATTTTTTTAATCAAATTTAATCTCATCCACATATTCCAACTCATTTAATTAAATGTGTGGTTTAAAATTGAGTACTTAAAGTTCTTAAAACTCATCAAGTTCTCAAAATATCCCTCCCCTATATATATATATATAGGGTGCAGTTACTGTACGCTAATGCTTAACGTACGGTAGGTACGCGAGACGCTTAAAGGCAAAAAACAAAAGCAAAAACCTAAAACGCTCAGAAAACACTCACAAAACCTTGAACGCTCAAAAACCATCTTTGTGAAAAAAAGTGAAAAATTGATCGATTAACCATCCAAAACTGTTTTTTCCGGTGAAGCAATGATTGATTGGATATGTATTGACGATTCCGAGATGTTTGGATGTGATTTCATGGATCGATTCGTGAAAAACGGAATTCGCGTCGTATTTGTACGATAAGCATTAGTGTATTGGATCTTTTCTCTCTCCTCTCTCTCTATATATATATATATTGGGGGGGGGGGTAATAGGTGATATGATGCTAAAGAAGAAGAAGAAGAAGAAGAAGAAGAAGAAGAAGAAGAAGAAGAAGAAGGGTCGGTTGCAAGAATGGCGTTAAAGATTGGTCATACTAGTAAATGTTGGTGGTTGCAAAATACGTTTATGAAAAATTTAAGTGTTGTCAGCATAACAAATATATGTGGTGATAAGTATGAATCTTCAAATAGTATTTTAGAGGTGTAAAGAACAGAAAAATATAAAGTATATCCAATCTTAATGAACTAATTGGATAATACTTGGATAATAACATAGTGATTGGTTGTTAGATCCACCTAATCTCACATAATTACCACCAATAATTCAATAAAGAGATGCCTTAGATAGAGACATGACAAGTCTACAGATTTGATATCAATTTGAGTGATTGCCATTCCTTTTTTTGGCTTTATTGGGCGTAAAAAAGTTCTAAAGAGACATTCGTATTTTGTTCCTTTTTTTTAACTACGGCTTTCATGAAAAAAAAGGAGAAAAAACGAGCGGATATTTGAAAAGAAACACTCCTATGAATTTCCCCAACCATTGGAGGCACAGCCTAAAAAAAGACTTTATAAGTACATTTATATCTTTACTTGATACTTTCTACATGATCGATGTGTATATTATTATTAGCTTGAACATATATTGGAACATGCCCACATTTTCGGGGCTAGGAACGGTGAACAGTAGTCACATGTAACATGGCCTCGAAAACGCGTATAGGCTTATTCGGTGTCATAGAAAGGGTTTGTGTTTTAAGCCTTGTAGGGATGAAATCATGAACGTGTTTAGAAAGCCGAATAATGAGACCTCATAAAGAAAGAATATTACTCATCTTAGGTGTCTAGGCGTTTCAGCATGAGTTTAGAATTTCACTAATATTGAAGATTCATCTAATAAGTGTTAAAAATAATACATTTAAATATTTAGTATTATACCTGATTACATATTTAGTGATAAAATGTAATTATTTTAACCTTCATAAATGAATAATATTTTATAAATATATAATAAGTAAATACAATGATTAAAAAACAAAGTTGTCTGTTAGAAATTTGAAACAACAAATAAATAGCAAGGAATATGAGTGATGAAAAGTGAAGGCATGTGAGATTCTTATTGGAAATGACTGGTGTAGTGTAGGGTCTTTAGAGAATCATCTCGTTTCTATCCATCATGATGGTGAAATGATGACACATTCATTGTCTCTTTTCATTTTTCATTACTTCGCACTTTTGCTTCAAAAGGTAGCACAGATTCATGGAATCATATATCCTTGTGAAGTTGTGATGACATTGTGGGGACTAATCCACAGTAAAAGTAAAAATATTTTAGATGGAAAGAGGTTTTAGGTTCAAACTCTAGCTATGATACGTCTGTATGCACGATAGTAGTAACTATTTCTTGATTCAATTTTCTTTCCCTCCATCATCTTGTTTTGCAGCGGTTTAATGGAGTCAATCACAGAATATTTCCCTATTTGCGCTCTGATACATATTTGTTGGTTAACAGTAACACGCAACATTCGCCATTGAAGGAAAGTGTCTAGTGTTGGAGGAAATCAAACAAACCAATAAGTCTATCGTGCACTAGTGTTGGTTGAAACGGTATATGATCAGTAAGTTTTAAATAAAATACAAAAACCATTCAACAATTTTTTAAGAAATTTGGTTTTAAAATAGATCGATGTTGAAAGACAAATGTTGCATCTTCCAACATTTCGACAAACCGAATACAATCATGAAAGCAACTTAAAGTGATATATTAGTATGCTTTCGACAAATTTAACTGGTGGTATCTAGATTCCAAATCAAGCTTTCAACCTAATCGCACATCAACTCTTTAACTCTTTACCCCAACTTCAGCCCAAGTCAGCAGAAGATTATAACTTGTTAAAACTTACTTTTATTATGAACTCAGTAAAAGTTATAAACAAAAATTTATCAGACACATAATTAATAGTACCACGTAATTATCTAGTTGAATTGAGTTTATTCAACAAGTGAACTTATTATCAATATATTTACATTGTTTTTCAAATATAAGATTATAATTATTTACAAATTTTAACTATATACTTTTTAGTATTCTCATTTTGTGAAGATAAGAAAAGGGCAAAGCATTTGTCTTACCTTTGGGAGGCACATGATCTCGAAGACCCCACGTGTGCCCTTCCTTCCCCTCAATGGTTGTGTGTTAGGGAAAATAAATATATAAATAAATGAAAAGAAAAAAAAAACAAACAAACTACTATAAAAGATCTCCTTCATCTTGTTTTCTATCAATATCAAAAATTATATTTAAAAGAAATTTCATCTTAATGTTTGAGCAATCTCCTAATATTTAAAATGTTCAAAATGGTAACTTATATACTTTTACTATTATTTATAGATAATTGTTAATATTTATTATTATACATCATGTCATTTTTTTATCGTAAGTTTTTTTTTTAAATTAAAAAAATAGTAACTTACAGACATTTAGCTTATTAGTTATTAGTTTACAATGCGTGCATTTGATCATCATCGTGACAACTTACCCTCATTTATCTTGGAGGTGTGAGATTATGAGCATAGAGAAAGGTGTCTCATATGAACACTCATAAATAAATCATAAGTATACCATAAACACTCAACTCCAAAACTGAATAATTAATTATACATTAATACATTCATTTAATTGAGCATTCCTTACAACGGGAAAGTAATCAAGAGCATGATGGAGGTAAACATCGGCTTGTTCCGGTTTCCATTGAGTTAGAACAAAGCTGTAAACGAACCGAATTAAACCGAATGAGAAATTATTCGTGTTCGTCCGTTAAGCTTTTGTGTCGGATAAAAGACAGTTCACGAAGACTCTACCGAACGGACGCTTACAGACAAACGAACGCACGGACACTAATAGACACTAATAGACAAGCATACACTAATAGACACTAATGCATTAACATTAATGGACAAACATACATAAACAACTATAATGAACAAATTAATGAACATAAACGATTGCATATTAATTTCAAAATGTATAATTTAACCGGACGTTTACGAACACTATTGAACGAACGCGGCCTCTATCCATGTTCGTACGTTAAGCTTACAAAATGAAATTTTTTTGTTCATGTCTGGTTCGTTTATTAAATGGGCGGACATAAACGAACTTCTTACCGTATAGACTTCTTGTGCGGACATCCGCTGAACGTCCGGTTCGTTTACAACCATATAAGGGTGTTTATATGCTATGGACCACGACAGTAATCGTCACTGTTAAAAATATTATGGTACATTATTTTCTCGTTATGATTTCAACCTCGGTTTTACGTTATTGTTTGGAAAAAATTGTCATAATATATGACGTATCTAATGACGTCAATGGAAGATTTGATGATATTTTGTGAGAAAGGGACCACACACCAATATCCGTTGGTTAAGGATTGATCGCCACGTGGACCTACCCCACTTGCAAAATTGCCGGTATTTTACTTTGCAATTTAGTGATTTACCATTGGCAAGAAAACCCTAAGCTTTCAAACATGTTACAACTAGCCCCCCTTCATCTATTAACGTTCTTTTAACATTTACATTCTCAACGTTACTTACATACATGGACTATTATGGCATAACACACTACAAGGTAGGTTCAACTTCTTGTCCAATAAATCCACTTTCAACTTCTAAAATACTTGTTAACTAACATACTAGACATGAAGCCCATCGCACGAGAAATCCGTACCATTCTTATTACTGAAATGGTTTTCGTTACATAATTATAATTTAAAGAATGTGATAACATTTTGTATGTTTTTTGTTTTTTATATAAAAATTGCCTTTTTTCGTGTTATTGTATTATGCCGATGAGCAACCTTTGTAAACCTAATTATGATACACAAATTATTTTGTTATTGGTGAAACGTTTTGATATTAGTGTAAATATTGAAATATTGTTTAATATTAAACTTATTAAACAATATTTTAAAAATAAAATTAAAAAAAAACCTTGCATTAAAAGTTAAGACATTAACTTTGTGTTTTAGAATGAGTGTGATATTTCAATTGGGTTGCTTGGTCCGTTTTCGAATTAATAATTTAGTTCCCATTCCATGTAATAAAGCCGATTATGAAATGGAATCAGGTTTCTTGTTCACCTCTAGTTAGGAATAAGAGGAAATAATGAATTAATACCACTTAGACCTAGTGTTATCATAGACCTTTTGGGCGTTACTTTGCCATCATGGCATGCACCCACAACCAAACACCATTTCACTTAAAAAATATGGGGGTTAATGGAGGTCCACGTCAAAGGAATGACGCCTGCTCCTTCACATTCTTCAAAAAAGAGATTGCTTGATTGGTGTTACTGTGTTCCCAATATAGCCAACGTCTATATTTCAATAAACTAAAAAAACATTTTTAGCTATTTAAACATGGGATATTGGATTTTTTTAGTAATCCGAACTTTGTTCTATTTGTTGATATTAATTCCAACTTAAGAAATTTCCTAGGTTAATCCTAACTTTCACTCTATGGCCTTCATCGAGCTTTTCCCTAACGGAAACTAATCCTGTTAGTTTTAAGGCAAAAAATGTAATCTCTCCAAGTTTGGGGGACAAATGAAAAAGGTAACTAAACTTCAAAACCCATCGCCGTCTACGCCTCCACCATCATCTTGCCACTGCCGTCTTTCCAGAAGATTTACCCGGACAACCGCCTGATCGTGAAGTCGAATTTAGAATTCATATAATACCAGGAATAGCTATTTTGGATAAAAATCAGCTAAGGATAATGTATCCAAATATGTCAATGTGAGGTCTAGTGCTATGGTAACAACGACAATTATATGAACAAAAATAGAATGAACACAATGATTTGTTGCGAGGAAAACCTTTTGACCTTGTTCAGATCAAAAGAAAAAATCCTCGGGTGATGACAACTCGTCGATCACCGGTTTGTTAATATCAAAAATTGGTTACAAAGGTGGAGTTGTTGATCAACGAATACAATGAATGCTATGTGTGTGTGTGTTTACAGATAACTTAGCAGCTAGAGTAAGTGCGAATTTGTGTCTAATGTTGATCACAACTCAATATATAAAGAAAAGAAAATAATAACTAACTAACAAATAGGTCCTATAAACTCGCTAGTCTTCCACTCTTCTCCATCGTGTTTTTTAACCACGTGCTTATAGAAGCTTAATGACGAAATAAGTGGTAGACAAAGTCTAGGAGCCGTTGCTGTTATTTAAATATCAGTCTTCATATGAAAATCATCCATTAATAGCAATGTTGAGTAAGGATCCTGGATCCAGACTTAGCCATAGAATTCTTGATCTAAGCACGTTTTCAAGAATAATATATCCTGTCCTTAGTACTCATCAATTGGTGACTCAGCAATAAGTCCTCTTATTCTGCCACTTCTCCCATTAGCTTAGTCTTCAGTCTCGAGCATGTATGTAGGTGACTTGTAGCAAAATATATGGTAGACTGGATCACAAAGTTGCTATACCTGGCTAACACATCACATTTCAAAATGCAATAATTAGTAAACAAATAATACCGAGGATCATTGATCTTTCATAACCTTAAACATATCTTAAGGATAATCTATCCACAAGATAGTCAAGGATAATGGATCCTCAACATAAAATTTATGCGGGTGATCGTGTAACACAGCTGTCATTTTGAATTTCAAATCCCTGCAAAAAAAAGATGATTAGACGTGTGTCAGGCGGTTATTATTGATAAACATAATTATACGCCGCCTATATATGCGATGAACATGAGCCTCTTATAACCACACATTCAGCCGTCTTTCAGGTATCCTTCTTTCTCTTTTTTATTTTTCTTTCAATATGTCAACTGTTTCTGTATCCTCTTCTTCTTCTTCTTCTTCTTCTTCTTCTTTCAATCGTACCGAGCCCGATGATATTTACTCGCAAGGTATTCTTCAAGGCCCTTCCTTCGAGATTTGTAAGTTCACAGATCTTGAGATTGACGCAATCCGACCACAATTTCTGGCCAATACAGTTTTTCGACTCTTCGATTCTCTAGCCCACAACGATAGTATATCAAAAAACTGGGTTTGCTTTCCAGCCCAACCATTTCTCATAGGCTTCAAGTATCCCTTTCCTGACTTCACCCAAAGATTCTTTACCCTGACGGGAATCAGCTACACCCAAACCATGCCGATGCTGTGGAGAGTCTTTCATACCATAGAAAGGATAATCGAAGAGGAGGCTGTCGAGTTCAGCTTGGCAGAGTTATCATACCTGTACAACTTGGTTACCCACGGCTCTAAACTCTTTGTCTTTAAATCGAAACCTGGACAAGTGATCCCTATCTCCAAGGTTACTCTGAATGGTACTCTCTGTAGGAACCAATTTTTCTTTGTAAAAGGGACTCCATTCCAGGTGGAGCCGATCTCCCCAAAAGGTGGATTCCAGAAGGGTAGGATCTAGGATCCTTAGGTCGTAATAATAGGATACTTGATTCTTCTATTGATACTTTTCTTTTCTTATGCAGTTGAAAATTTTGCTTTACTGTCTGAACTTTCTGGAGTTGAAGAGAGAGTTGAAAAATTCCTATCACTGGATTCTACAATCAGAACCTTTCAAGCCAAGTTTATCAAAGCTTTTCAGGAGACAAACTCAGAGTCAAACATGTCAAGTAAGAATAATAAATTTTAATATAAAAAAGAGAAATAATTGAAAATTTATCTGTGAATTACTATTTACAGGTGCTCAAAAGTCAGAAAAATCCGCTTCCAAGTTCTCCCTTAAAGATATAGATTGCATGTTCACCAAGAAGGAGACCCCTAAACCAACACCAGTGTCCGAGCCTCGTCCAATCACAACCCGAGCCAAGTCAGGAGCTAAAAGGAAGAAGAGTTCAGATCCAGAGAACCCCTTTGTAGCCGAGAAACAACTTCTGGAAATGCTTTCGACTGTAAGGATCCTTTATTCTTTCAATTTTTATTGCCCAAGTAGTCTTCTATGCTTATCCTGTTTTCTTTTATAGGCCATTAATTCTGCTCGAAGCCATCATGAGAAGATCGTTGGAGAGTATGAATAGACCCTTGCTGCGATGAGGTCCATGGCTGCTGCTAAAGACAAGGCCCTCTCCAAAATGACTAAGGAGAAGAAGCAGGCAAAGGATCATGCATCCACACTTGCGGTCCAAATGCAGGATGAGATCAACCGGGCTACCGATGAGGCAAAGATCTGGGCAGCAAAGTTAGTTCTTCAGGCCAGAATCAAGCTGGTGACTGAGGCTAATGACCCAGCCTTTGACAGATCCTTATGGGACATCACGCAGTGGAAGCAAGCTTTGGCTGACTTGGGTGGAGGTGAGGATGAATAAGAATGTGAGATGGCTGATGCAGTTGGAGCAGGTACGAGCGGAGCGAAGGATGCGGGTGAAGCTGATGGAGGAAATGAAGCAGCGGTGGAGGTTGAAGCAGCTGCATAAACGGGTGATGAAGGATACAGAAGACAAGGCCCGAGCCCGTTTTCTTTATTTTGCTTTATGATGTTTTTATGAACAATGATTATGGTATGTAATAAACAGTAGTAACTAGGGTAAAGGATCCTTGATCCTCAAGACAATTTGCGGGGGTAGCAAAAGTGGATGGATCCTCTGTTTGTGGGGATGAAGCCTTTGATGCCTCTGTTTTTATTTTCCTGCACTTATAAACATTTAGTACCACCTACTTAACCCGGGTGGATGGTCCATCTTTTCAAATGGTGAAATCCGGGTTAAAACTTTTGTTAAATCAAGGTGACTTATGCTTTAATAATATTAAACTTTTGACTATTTGTTTGTTAATTATTATTTTGAAAGCTTATCGAGTGTAATCTTAGTCTTATTGAGAATCTGAAGAAGTAATCCTAAGTAAAATTTTTAGGATAGGATATCCTTAAGAAAAGTGATTATAGAAATTTTTGGATATAATATCCTTAGAAAAATAATAAAAATTTTAGGATATAATATCCTTAAGAAATGATTCAAAGATGTTAAATCCTTGAACAAAAAGATCTATAAGAATCCTATGTAAACCAATATAACTTTGTAAGTAGAAATCATACCACAAGGTCTAATAGACCTAAGTTATCATAAGTACAGAACCTTTGGTGATCCTTGGAGAGGTAATATATGGATTTTGAATCCATAGGACTTTGTAAGTAGAAATCATACCACAAGGTCTAATAGACCTAAGTTATCATAAGTACAGAACCTTTGGTGATCCTTGGAGAGGTAATATATGGATTTTGAATCCATAGGACTTTGCCTTCGTGATGAACTTAGAAAATCTGTTGCAAATAGCTTATGATGTTAACTGGGATCAAACCCATTAAGCTGGGGACAAGCCCAAATAAAATACTGGGGACAAGCCCGTGCAACTGGGGACAAGCCCGTGTACTGGGGACAAGCCCGTGAAATTGGGGATAAGCCCAAAACTGGGGACAAGCCCAAAACTGGGGACAAGCCCGAACCGGGATTTAGCCCAAATGTAAGATAACGTGAAAACGTTATAAACCGGTGGTATGGTACGTCTACCATAAATCGTAGGATCCTCCATATAGCCGAAAGCAACGAAATTGTCAGCCACTAAGCGTGTACTGGTCCCGCTGCCCCGGACTATACGTTGGATAGCGTGCGCTCCAGGCGAGAGTGTAGAAACTCTAATTTATAAGAAAGGTGAAAACCTTTAAACCCAATCGTGGGCTAGGCCAAGGAAAATAGTAAAGTACCTTAAATATAAAGGAGAGGTGGCCAACCTCTTGACTATTACACATCTTATTAATATCCTGCATTGATACTTAAAACTTGGAAGGAACAAAAATTGTTAAGGATACGTTATCCTTAAATAAGTAATAAGAAATTTAAAAGGATAAGTGATTAGATAGATATTACCAATTTTGGGGATCCTTGATCCTTTAAGGATACTTGATCCTTAGAGGATATTTGATCCTAATCAGACAAAGTATTTCTTGAGGTGGATAGCATTCCATGCTCTGGGTAGCCTATTGCCTTCCATAGTGAGCAAATGATACGCCCCCTTTCCTGCCTCTGACTCGATCAGATAAGGACCTTCCCATTTGGGTGCTAACTTCCCATCAGCCGGATTGGTTGTGTTTTGGAAGGCTTTTCTCAAAACTAAATCTCCTTATAGAAATCTTCTGATCCTAATATTCTTGTTGTACGCTACAGCTACCCTTTGTTGGTATGCTGCCATTCTGATCTTGGCTAGGTCTCTGAGTTCTTCAACAGTATCCAAGTCTTTAAGGAGGATTCCTTTATTGATCTCAGGATCACAGATGCTCGTTCTGGCTGTAGGAACCACCATTTCCGTAGGGATAACTGCTTTTGATCCAAACACCAGTGAGAAGGGTGTCTAGCCCGTTGCATTCTTGGGTGTTGTCTTGTCGGCCCAAAGAACATATGGTAGTTCTTCAGCCCATTTACCCTTTTTGGTTCCTAACTTCTTCTTTAAATTGTTGATGATGATTTTGTTGATAGACTCCGCTTGACCATTAGCTTGAGGATGCACTGGAGTTGAGGTAATCATTTTTATGCCCCAGCTGTCACAAAAGTTAGTTGTTCTTTTCCCAACGAATTGGGAACCATTATCACAAATAATTTCAGAAGGAATACCAAATCTAGTTATAATATTCCTTTTAATAAAAGATATAACTTCCCTTTCTCGGACTTGTACGAATGCTTCTGCCTCAATCCATTTAGAGAAATAGTCCGTCATGGCAAGCATAAAGACCTTCCACCTGGTGCCTTTGGTAGTTTACCAACAATGTCCATTCCCCACTTCATGAAAGGCCATGAAGAGGATATAGGATACATTGGTTCTGCTGGCTGGTGAAAGATATTTGCATGTCTTTGGCAAGCATCACACTTTTTCGAATATTCCATTGCATCCTTCTTCATCATCGGCCAGAAGTACCCAGTCCTAAGTATCCTGGAGAATAATGCTCTTCCCCCCTGTGTGGTTGCCGCAATCTCCTTCGTGAAAGTCTTTAAGTACTTTTTGGATTTCAGGATCCTCAATGCACCTTAAGTATGGACCTGCAAGAGATTTTCTGTATAGCATATCATCTAATAAAATATATTGTGATACCTTGAGTTTGAAGGATATTGGATTCTCCGTAGCTGGGATCTCTCCAGTTTGAATGTGCTTCTTGATTGGGAGGATCCACGATCCTTGGCTATCCGAGGATAATGGATCCAAGAGTACAATCTGTTTGTCACTTGTTATTTCCCCAACTTCTTGCTCTCTTATTGCTGGCAAGAGTACGTGGACAATTGGGATCTTCGTATCTTCTGGAACTTTCAAGGATGGGGCTAAATTCGCTAAGGCATCTGCCCCAGCATTTTCCTCTCTTGGTACATATACTATACTAAACATTTCGAAGGATTTTGCTAATTCCTTCACAATCTCTAAATACTTGATCATATTCTCACCTTTTACGGTATAAGAGCCATTAAAGTGGTTAGTTATAAGTAAAGAATCCATATAAACTTGAAGATACCTGATCCTCATGCTTTTGGCTTAAAGTAAACATGCGATGAGTGCTTCCTACTCTGCCTCATTGTTGGTAGCTTGAAACGCACATGCAATGGACTGGGGTATTATGTCCCCCTATGGCGATTTCAGTAGTATGCAATCCTGTTCCTATTACGTTGGATGCTCCATCTGTGAAGAGGATCCAAGGATCCTTGGTTGCATTAGTTGTTGAACCTCCAAGTCGGCTTCTTTCTGCATGTCACTGCTGAAATCAGCCACAATGTCTGTGAGTGCCTGCGATTTGATAGCTGTTTTAGGCTCATATTGAAGGTCGTATGCACTCAGCTTTACAGCCCACTTAGCCATCTTACCTGACAATTCTGGCTTTCTAAGAACATTCTTAACAGGGTAGTTAGTTCTCAAAATAATAGTATGAGTCTCAAAATAATGTCTTAATTTAATAGAAGCCATAATTAAAGAAAGAATTAACTTTTCTAAATGAGAATACCTGGCTTCTGCGTCTAAAAGACTCTTACTTACATAATACACAAGGTGCTATTCACCTTCATGATCCTTGATGAGGACGGCACTTACTGCATTACCTGAAACTGCTAGATATAGATATAAGGATTCTCCATCCACAGGCTTCATCAGAGCTGGAGCTGAGGATAAGTAATCCTTCAAGGCTTTGAGCGCAGCCTCATGCTCATCCGTCCATTCAAACTTCTTATTCTTTCTAAGAATGTCGTAGAAGTCTTTGCATTTCTCGGAGGATCTTGAGATGAATCTAGTGAGAGCGGCTATTCTTCCCATGAGTCTTTGGACATCCTTGGAATTTGCAGGTGATTTCAGGTTGATGATGGCTTCAATCTGCTTTGGGCTTGCTTCAATTTGTCTTTTAGTCACCATGTATCCCAGAAACTTTCCGGCCTTAACATCTAAGTGGCATTTTGACGGGTTCAGTTTCATGTTATACTGGTCAAGGATATTGAATGCTTCTTCAAAATCCCTGAGGTGATCCTCAGCCCTTTTTGACTTCACCACCATGTCATCTATGTAGACTTCCATGTTTTTACCTAACTGATCCTTGAACATCTTGTTGACCAGTCTTCGGTATGTTGCCCCTGCATTTCTTAGTCCAAATGGCATAGCAATATAACAGTATATGCCGGTAGGAGTCATGAATGCAGTATCCTCTTGATCAGATGGTTCCATCTGAATTTGTTGAAATCCAGAGGAAGCATCTATAAAGGTAAGCATCTCATGTCCTGCCGTTGCATCCACCATGGAGTCTATATGTTGTAATGGGAAAGGATCCTTGGGGCATGCCTTGTTTAAATCGGTAAAATCGACACACACCCTCCACTTTACATTCTGTTTAGAAACGACAACCACATTAGCTAACCATCGATGATACTTAACCTCTCTGATCATACCGGCCTTAAGAAGTTTTTCAACTTCTTTTTGTATGATCGAGTTCCTCTCAGGAGTGAATTTCCTCCGCTTTTGATGGATGGGTTTAATAGATAAATCAAGTCCTAACTTGTGAGTAATTACCTCCTTAGAAATACCTGTCATGTCTGAATGTTTGAAGGCAAACGTGGATTTTCTTCGTTTTAAGAAGGATATCATATCCTCCTCAATTTGACTGGGGATACTGGATCCTAGGAACACTTTCACATCTGGATCCTCGGGGTCCAAAGATACTTCCTTTAAGTCCTTCTCCCAAACTTCCAGCACATCCCTAGGATGTTGCTATGGTTGCTATGCTATAGTGAGCTTGGCTATTAGCTTCTTTGATGAGTAATAATAGTTCTTGGCCTCCGCCTGATCACCAACTATCTTCACAACTCCCCATGGAGTAGGTAGTTTGATGTATTTGTGGTAAGTTGAGGTCACCTCCTTCATTCCATGCAGCCAGGGCCTACCTAGAATAACATTGCAACAAGAAAGGTTATCAATAACACAATTTTTTTATATGAATTTAATCCTTCAACATAAATTGGAAGGTTGATGTCCCCCAATGTCTTCTTGGTTTCTCCACTGAAACCGACTAGCACTGATGTTTTAAGGATGATCTCGGAATCTGGAATGTTCATCTTCTTGAGGATGTCATGCTGGATGATGTTGACCGAGCTCCCACCGTCAACTAGGATCCCGCGAACATAATGGTTAGCGATAAATAAAGTAATAATCAAACCGTCATGGTGAGGATCCTGGATGTTTAGTTTATCTTCCTCATCTCATAAGATCCTTTTGTCTGTTGTCAAAGTGGTGGATACTATTGGTCGGTCTCCGTTATCCAACTTAATCTCTTTGGCGAGCCATTTTGCTGTGGAGAAGGAAGTTCCACATATGTCTGATCCTCCAGAGATGAAATTGACCCTTCGCACATCCATTCCATCCTGGTGAGGATCCTGAATACTCGAATTGAAGAAGATTCTTTTATCAGTTATTCGAGTAGTAGGGATGATTGGTCTTCTTTCATCGTCCAACTTGAATTCTTTTGTGGGCTCTTCTTCTACATGGCAAGAAGTTTGAAATAGGTCATAGTCTCTGGAAACGAAATTGATCACGTGAGCATCCGGTGGTGGTGTTGTTGCTTTTTGTGGAAGATCTTCAGGATCCTGGATCTTGGATTTCTTCCTTCCTAAGAGCTCTTTGAAGTGGCCCTTGCTCAGGTGGTATCCAATTTCCCTCCTTAAGCCAATACACTCATCCGTCATATTGCCAAAATCTTCGTGGAAAGCACACCACTTAGATTTGTCTTTGAAGGTGGTTGTCTTCTCGTTCTTCCGGGGCCACCTTGCCTTCTCACCTAGATCCTTCATGGCACAAATTAATCCATGGGTATCTACGGAGAAACAATATTCTGAAATGTTGGGGTAATCCTCATCATTGTCCTCTTCCTCAACAGCTCAAACATTTTGATTGTTGAATTTGGAGTAGGGCTTCGAGTTGTTGTTCTTGAACGAGAATCCTTGCTTCTTGTCAGAGGATTCTTGCTTTGTTTGATACCCCAGAAGATCTTGGATCCTCTTGCCATCTTCCAACCTTATGAATCGGAGTGCCCTGTTTCTGACTTCATCTAAGGACCTGCAAGGAGTCATCACAATATCATCATAAAAGGGGGAGCCCTTCTTAAGTCCCATCTTGAATGCTTCTACAGCGGTAGCCATGTCAAGATTAGGGATTTCCAGAGCTTCCATGCCGAACCTCGTAACAAAATCCCTAAGGGATTCATCACTAGGTTGGATAACTCGGTGTAAATCACTAGTTAACTTCTCAAATTTCCTGCTACAGAAAAATTGGCTGTTGAACAAGTTAACTAAATGTGAAAAAGAAGTAACTGAGAAGGGAGGAAGACTTAGCAGCCATTTTAATGCTGATCCTGTTAGTGTGGATCCGAAGCCTTTGCACAAACAAGCTTCCTTGAGTCTCTCAGGAGTGGGATTGATCTCCATTCTTTCTCTGTATTGTGTCACATGCTCTTCAGGATCAGTGGTTCCATCGTAAGTCTTCATGTTGGGGGTTTGAAATCGCTTCGGGATTTCAGCATCACAGATAGGTGGAGCAAATCTGGATAACTTGTGGCTTCCCTCCGGTATCTCAGGAATTGGACGTATCACCCCGGAAACACTGGATCTCATATCCTTGAGCTTCTGTAGCTCCTTGGCCATAGCCTGGTTGATACCTGTATCCTGCATAGAACTACGGTTAGTATCTAAGGATATAGGATTATACAAGTTACCTCTTTGCTGGGTGAAGGTCGGCATCCCGGATGAGTAGTTGGGATAAGAAGAATCTGCAATAGGAGTTGGTCCTCCAGATGTTATGGTCTGCATGGGGATTATATCTCCTTCATGGAATTCAGAGGATCGTTGATGTTTTATTCCTGAGGATCCTTGATTCTGAAAGAAGGATCCTTGAGGTTAGGAATTATAGGATCCTTGGTGATATAACCCAGAGGATCCTGGTTGAAAGATGGATGATCCTTGTAGGAAAGTTGAGGATCCTTGAGTTAGTTGACCCATGGACCCCGGTTGAAGGATCGATTATCCTTGCTGGAAGTATGAGGATCCTTGAGTTTGCTGACCCATGGACCCTTGTTGAAGGATAGATGATCCTGGCTGAAACAGTGAGGATCCTTGAGTCTGTGGACCCATGGACCCCTGCTGAAGGATAGATGATCCTTGAGTAAACTGAGCCATGAATCCTGAACTGGTGAAATCCAGCATCCTGGGCATCAGGGGAGTGTGATCCTCCGCTGGACTCTTATTCTTCTTGAGATCTTCTATCTCACGAAGGATCCTCTGGTTGGTCTTGTTCAGCTACTCCATGTATACTTTAATCTGCGAAAACATAGATGAAACATCATTGTTAGTACTAACCACCAGCGTGGCAGCAGTGGTTCTTGAGCTCTGGAAGACTGGTAGCTGTGTTTTGCTTCCAGCAGCGGCAGGCCGTGGTGCTCCCGTGATTGGCGGCGGCATCAGCGGCAAAGTCCTTGATGAGAGCGGAACCGTAGACGGCATGGTTGATAAAGCAGAGGTTGATTGAGAGGCCATTGATAGTGATACGGGTATGAAAAGGTTGAAAATGATAGGAATAATATGGATTGTAGCACCGATTGCCCCACGTTGAGCACCAAATTGTTTTGGATAAAAATCAGCTAAGGATAATGTATCCAAATATGTCAATGTGAGGCCTAGTGCTATGGTAACACCGACAATTATATGAACAAAAATAGAATGAACACAATGATTTGTTGCGAGGAAAAACCTTTTGACCTTGTTCAGATCAAAAGAAAAAAATTCCGGGTGATGACAACTCTTCGATCACCGGTTTGTTATTATCAAAAATAAGTTACAAAGGTGGAGTTGTTGATCAACGAATACAATGAATGCTATGTGTGTGTGTGTGTTTACAGATAACTTAGCAGCTAGAGTAAGTGCGAATGTGTATCTAATGTTGATCACAACTCAGTATATAAAGAAAAGAAAATAATAACGAACTAACAAATAGGTCCTATAAACTCGCTAGTCTTCCACTCTTCTCCATCGTGTTCTTTAACCACGTGCTTATAGAAGCTTAATGACGAAATATGTGGTAGACAATGTCTAGGAGCCGTTGCTGTTATTTACATATCAGTCTTCATACGAAAATCATCCATTAATAGCAATGTTGAGTAAGGATCCTGGATCAAGACTTTGCCATAGAATTCTTGATCTAAGCATGTTTTCAAGAATAATATATCTTGTCCTTAGTACTCATCAATTGGTGACTCAGCAATAAGTCCTCTTATTCTGCCACTTCTCCCATTAGCTTAGTCTTCAGTCTCGAGCATGTATGTAGGTGACTTGTAGCAAAATATATGGTAGACGGGATCACAAAGTTGCTATACCTGGCTAACACATCACCATTCAAAATGCAATCATTAGTAAACAAATAATACCGAGGATCATTGATCTTTCATAACCTTAAACATATCTTAAGGATAATATATCCACAAGATAGTCAAGGATAATGGATCCTCATCATAAAATTCATGCCCTAACAATAGCGCCAGTTGCTAAAGCACCATATAGATTAGCGCCAACAGAGATGTTAGAATTAAAGAAGCAATTAGATGAATTGCTAGAAAAAGGTTTTATACGACCTAGCTCATCACCCTGAGGAGCACCAGTGTTGTTTGTCAAAAAGAAAGATGGGTCAATGCGTATGTGTATCGATTATAGAGAATTAAATAAAGTCACAATTAAGAATCGGTAACCCTTACCGAGAATTGATATTTATTCGATCAACTCCAAGGAGCTCGATATTTCTCTAAAATTGATTTACGCTCTGGATACCACCAATTAAAAGTGCAAGAAGAAGATATTCCTAAAGCAGCTTCTAGAACAAGATATGGTATTATGAGTTTACAGTCATGCCATATGGTTTAACTAATGCACCAACTGCATTCATGGATATGATGAACCGAATATGTAAACCATATTTGGATAAATTTGTAATCGTTTTTATAGATGATGTACTCATATATATTAAAACCAGTGAAGATCATGTCAAACATCTTCATACACTTTTGACACTATTGAGAAAAGAGAAGCTTTACGCTAAATTCTCAAAGTGTGAATTTTGGTTACAAGAAGTACAGTTTCTAGGACACTTGATTAACCATGAAGGTATTCATGTGGACCCTGCCAAAATAGAAGCTATTATTAATTGGGAAATTTCTAAAACTCCTACAGAAATTTGAAGTTTCTTGGGATTAGCAAGATATTATAGACGCTTCATTCAAAATTTTACCCGAATAGCAGTTCCGTTAACTAAGTTAACGTGTAAGAATGCCAAGTTTGAATGGGGACCTAAGCAAGAAGAAGCTTTTGTAAATTTGAAGCAAAAGTTAACAAATGCCTCAATAATTGTATTACCAGAAGGAACTGAAGATTTCACAGTTTGTTGTGATGCTTCTAAATCAGGATTGGGATGCATACTAATGCAACGTGAAATTGTTATTGCTTATGCATCTAGACAATTAAAGAAGCATGGAGAGAATTACACAACACATGATTTAGAATTGGGAGCAATAATTTTTTCCCTAAAGATCTGGAGACACTATCTATATGGTAGTAAGTTTACTGTATTTACAGATCATAAAAGTTTAAAATATATCTTTGGGCAAAAAGAGCTTAACATGAGGCAAAGACGCTGGCAAGACTAATATAGTAGTCGATGCATTAAGCAGAAAATAGCATGAGAAACCTAAAAGAGTTCGAGCCTTAATGTTAGAAGTTCAAATCAATTTAATTGATGAAGTAAAGAATGCTCAGAAATAAGAAATAGAAGCAAATAATATTGCTGATGAGAAAAGAAATGGTACCATTGATCAACTTGTCAAAGGAAATGATGAAATTCTCCGGATGGGGAACAGAATCTGGATACCAAATATAGGAGGATTACGAGAAAAGATTCTCGAAGAATCCCATAAATCCAAATACACAATGCATCCTGGAAGAGATAAAATGTATCAAGATTTGAAGAAAATCTATTGGTGGATAGGAATGAAAAAGGACAAAACTAGTTATGTTTCAAAATGCTTAACATGTTCACAAGTTAAAGCAGAACATCAACAGCCATCAGGATTACTTCAACAATTAGAAATGCCATAATGAAAATGGGAATTTCTAACAATGGATTTTGTTACCAAATTACCTACCACAATTAGAAGAGGCAATGACACAATCTGGGTAATTGTGGATAGATTAACAAAATCAGCTCATTTTATACCAATGAAGGAAACTTCCAAAATGGAACAATTAGCTAAGTTGTATGTAGACAAAGTTGTCTCATTACATGGAGTTCCATTATCCATTGTATCAGATCGGGATAGCCGTTTTACTTCTCATTTTTGGAAAAGTTTCCAAGTAGCTATGGGAACAAAATTAAACTTGAGCACAACATACCATCCACAGACTGATGTTCAAAGTGAAAGAACCATACAAACATTGGAAGACATGTTAAGAGCATGTGTGATAGATTTTGGTGGAAATTGGGATGACCATTTACCACTAATAGAATTCTCCTATAATAACAGTTATCATACAAGTATTAATGTTGCCCCATTTGAAGCCCGTTATGGACAAAGGTGTATAACTCCAGTATGTTGGGCAGAAATAGGAGGAAAACAATTATCAGGTCCTGAAATCATACAAGAAACTACTAACAAGATAAATCAAGTTAAGGAGAGATTAAAAACTGCACGAGATCGTCAGAAAAGTTATGCAGATCATCGATGCAAACCATTGGAATTTCAAGTTGGAGAAAGGTACTACTGAAAGTATCTCCGTGGAAAGGAGTAATCTGATTCGGTAGAAGAGGAAAGTAAAGTCCACGATTTGTTGGACCATTTCAAATTATCAAACGAATTGGACTAGTAGCCTATCAGTTAGAATTACCAGAAGAAATGTCAGGTATACATGATGTATTTCATGTAAGTAACTTAAGGAAATGTTTAGCTGATAAATTACTAGAAGTACCCCTTTAAGATATAAAGGTAAATGAAAAATTGAAATTCGTGGAGAAACCTTTGCAAATGGAAGATAGAAAGATCAAGAATCTCAAGCATAAAAGAATAATTCTGGTCAAAGTGAAGTGGGATTCAAAACGTGGGCCAGAATATACTTGGGAATCGGAATCGGAAATGAAACGGAAGTACCCACACTTATTCCAACCAAATATCGAGGACGAGATTCAAAATAAGGAGGGGAGACTATGACAAACCATAAAAATAAAGGAACAAAAGAAGGAAAATTCCATCCCACATTGGTGGAGGAAAGAAAAGGAGAGGATTCCACCATGGTATAAAAAGATTGTAAGTCCTTGTCCTACATCGCTAAATTACAAAACTAGTGAGCTCTTTATAAGAAAGAAAACTCATATGTTAATGTTCTTATAAAACATATCACACCTAGTGGTCCTAGCGGAGGGTGCGAATCACCCGAACGCGCACAGCGCACGGGAACGTGCACAGGCGAAGTGCGATAGGCGGCGCAATGTGGCGCTTTAATGGCGCACTTTGCACTTCGCATCGCCGCGAGCCGCTTAAGGGCCGCCTTAGTATTTTTGTGGAAAATTAAGATTTTTAATAATCCTTCCATCACGATACGCGACGGGTTTAGATTAGCCTCATCGCGTAGCGCGATGACATGTAACATTATCCAGAAACTATGTGGCGTAGCGATACGCGATGAACCATCCAAGTAATCCATCGCGTATCGCGACGTGGAAGCTACGCGGACGAGACACGTAACCTGCCACGTGGCGTGCCACGTAGCAGGTCTAGGGCTGACTAGGCAAAGCTATGAGATTCTTCGCGATACGCGACGCCCTTTGCCTATGGCCATCGCGTATCGCGATGGGCTCCAGAACTTCCTATAAATAGGGAGGAAACGGGACACATTCTTCTTCGTCTAAAATTTCTGTTTCCTTTCTGAATATTCTTAAGAAAGGTGGAATAATACCCGAGTGTCATAGAGATATCCTATCCGATAGAAAGAAACTAATATACACGAATCCGAAAGCTCTGCCTATTAAAGGTAAGACATTGTGCCAACGTGTAAAGTTTCTACTCTCGTGATTATCGTTATGATTATTGGTTTTATACTTGTCACACCCCAACCTACGGCGGAAATGCCGGGGCGTGAACTGATTGTCACAGCTCTCAAGGTTACTATCATGCATTATTAAAAGTGTCGATATCTATTAATTAAATTTCCAAATAACAATTATCCATACAAAATTCAAATACACAAGTACGTATGTCAATCAATTACTAAATGTCTCATTTAGTTTTTCTCCTAGCATAAATCCTTAAGTGATCTTGTACTTCACATCAAACGAATACCTGCATATGCGTTGAAAATAATATAGTTCTGTCAACACAAGGTTGAGTGAGCAACACACCAGTTCAAATTATAAATAAAAATATGTATTTGCAACAAGTCATATGAGAATAACAAAATAACCAAATGAGCAAGTATAACTGAGATGTCGAGAAGCACAAAGCTATAACGACTGGCGTATGATCATACTAGACTGAGATTATGTTGGACCTCTCCGAATGTGAAAGCATACAAAGCAAATAAGCACATAAACAAGTAAGGTATAAGTTGTTAACACATAAGACAAAGTTGCAGTTTTGTGTATAAGTATATGTGAGAAAAAAATTTACGCATATGTCCACAAAACATTATGAAAACGAGTATAAGGGGGAATGTGGTACTCACCTTGATAGACGAACAAAGATGATTAAGATAACGAGAAGACGGAAAAGATCACACGCGAACGTTAAATCCTAATGAGAAACGAGAGCAAACGAGTACGCTAAGTAAAGTACAAGTTTTATTACGACAACTAGATAAACATATTCAATTAATATTATAATATAATAATATATATTTATTAATTTATTATATAAAATAATTCGTTACATTAATAAAACATATCTCAAAAAAAATATTACTTTTAACTTTTGTAAATATATATATATAGTTTATTTGATTTTATAATATTTAGATTTTAAGTTAATATATAGTTATATATATACATGTATGTTTATATATACGAATGAAAACGTGAGTTAAACGAGTATTGAGTCGGTTTTCAATAAAATAGTTTTAATTAATTGTTATTATTAAGAATATATATTAGTTGAATTAAAAGAAAAATAAACAAAAAGAAGCTAAAAATACGAGGTGGCAGGGGGTCGAACCCGCGACCTGCCCCCTATCAATCATATGTTTTAACCAGCTGGGCAACCCAACACATGCGTTGATAAACAGTTTCCATTAAATAAAAACACCAGCTGCTATAACGATTTTTGATTAAGAACCCTAACAATCTGATTTGATTAATCCAGTTACAATTAATCAAGTTGATCTTAGGGCTTTTGTTCAGCATAAAAACGCGATCAAAACCATGTATAACAATTACCTTAACACGATCAGATTGATGGTGAACGAGATCTATCTGTTGCCGGCCAAAAAAGCTTATGGACGAGCTAGTAAACGGCAACGATAATATAATTGATGATAGGGTTAATGCTTGCGACGGCTGAGGGGATGTGGATGAGAATTCAATTGAGTTTATGCGATCGTTTATATAGAAATCCGATATTAGGGTTTATAACTTCGATAATAAGCTACGGACCAAGTTCTAGAACCTTCTAAACGTAATTGAATGAGGGATTAGGGTCGGCTAGATGCGAATTAGGGTTTAGGAACACCTAATTAAACGTTGGTTGATGGATTTGGGCTCAAGAACAAGTTAGGGTTGATAATTAATCAATTTGGGTTCGGGTTGGGTTTGGATCCAAGTATAAACGAATTAGATGAATAAAATGGATAATAATATACCATACATTTAATAAATAACGATTAAGAAATAAACACGCACTAACTTTATTGATTAAAATAATCCGAATAACAAAACGGGTCGGATTCTAGTTCGTAAATCAAAACGAGAAAAACCGGGTTATTACAATACTAATCTAGATATACTACATTGTGTTTATCATAGGTGCTTAATACCAAGAGGTGTTTTCTTTAATTGTAAACTTGCAAGGTGAGACATTCAAGTTTATGTACCACTCACATTTGCGTGAGACAACTGTTTTTCCGACACTGTCATGATAATTTCAAAACCTATAAAACTCATGGCAGATGGTCTAAATGTTTTCAACTATATGTTTAAAGTATTTTAAATACATTACAGTGATTAAGTCTCTGTAGGCTTACAGGATGGTTACTATCGGTATTGTGGGGTTTTGTATACAAGGCTTGCCTACTTGGCTATTATACGTTACTCATTGGACAAGTGTTAGCCAATAAGTAATATGACCACAGACATAGATACGGTCGAGTGACAAGTACCTTTCGGTAATTTGTAAGCAGGCAGGTGTAAAAACATCTTAATGCTGTAACTCTAAAATGTGTCATTGACAAATGAATGTACTCACCAGTATTTCTTGCTGGTCAAATATTTTAAACATGTTTCAGGTGACTTGTTAGAGACAAAGGAATGATGCTTGCGGGCTTCCAGCTTAAATAAGTGGCTTGTCACCAAAATAAAGAAACATGTTTTGTAAATTAGGGTTTATCCCTATAAAGTTTATGTTTGTATCAAAATGGGTTAAATTCCCAGTTTATAATAAAAATAAACATGGTTTTTTTATAACTCTGATTATTTTTCATAACTATGGTTTTGATGAAATATTCCGCCGCAAAATAATTTAATAAAACACCGATACCACCAATCAATGTTCGCGACTTCCCTCCCAGAGTATAGGGGTCAGGGGTTGTGACAGCTGAAGTGTTATCAGAGTCACTGGTTTAAGCAATATGGGTATTTTAATAATACCTAATCTTAAATTAAGAGTTAGGAAATACATGCATTAACCTATGTGTTAACTATACATATAAGATTCTAACAACACGTGAAAATAAATTACTATTTTCTTTTGGAGTTCGTTCTTTTATTGTTTTTGCTTAACAGTATGAGCGAGCTCATAGAAGCATTTGAAAATATATCTGTTAACACTACGGATATGGAAGAAGGACAAATTAATGAACAACACCCTGAACCCATGGTCTTTCAAGCACAACAACTAGTAGAAAAACCAAAGCCCAAAAGAAAAAGAAGGCTCAAAGACTGGCAAAGAGGGTTGAGAAAAAATAAGAAAGGAAGAACCTCAGTCATACAACCACCACCACAACCTGAACAACCAACTCAACCACAACCAATTGAACCACCACCAACTTTACCACCACCCCTGTCAACAATATCAATGCAGGAGAGACTAGGCAGATGCCTAGATGAATGTGAAATCTTTCAACCGATATTCAACGATATAGGTGCAGCAAGTTCCAGCAACCCTAATATGCCATCCCAGGACCCAAATAATACACTGCTCCCTGATGATATAATCAACCAAGCCCAACTGGAAGAATGGTGCACGAATGATTGGCAATATCAAACGATGATAACAAATCCATATGCACCATTCCAAGCTGAAACCTCCAACTACCCCAACATGACACCAGAAATGACGGCTGAGCTCCGCCATTACGGGGAAGAATTAATAGATACTGGGAATAGAATAAGAAACATGGGAGAACTTAACAGTTGGGTTGTGATGACAAACGATACCCTAACCGAATTGTTGACAAAACTGAACCCCGGTTTACCCAATTATCTGTTTAAAAAATGAAAATCATTTATAAGCAATGACTAACGATTATTGGTTCAATGACTTAAGAGCTAACCCTAAATGTGATGAACTCAACCAGAAAAGTGATGAAAAGTTTGATAATCTAAAATCATAAACTGTTTAAACAATCAATAATGTAAAACAAGATTAAAGACATTCAATCAAGTTTATAATCATTCAAAACATAGAATCTGATCAAAGTTAGTTTACACATAACCCTAGCCTAAATTGAATACAATGGTTTTAGCCTGACATCGACATCACGAATGATTCGCTTATATGATGAGAGGACGAAAGCATGCGATGAACGGACGAACTGGAGGCTTCGGGATGATGCAAAATCGTCCTAGGGCTTGTACTTGGTTCAAGGAATGAAGGATATCGGCTGAAAACTCAATATATTAGATTTAGGTTTAATTTCCCATCTGAAGGACTTTAGTGCGCGCTAAAGTCCAGGGGTGAGACCTTAGCAAACACATTAGAATTAATGTATTTATTATTTAAAACAGGTAAATCTTCCTCCTCATCAGTCCAAGCCTCTATAATTACTTCATTTGCACATGAAGCAAACACATTAGTATCGTTCACTCTCAATGTTGGTTCAGTATGTTTGACTGGACCATGAACATTTTTGCCATTTGCAGTCGGCTTGTCGTACTGCATGAACGGTTCCCTCGCTTCCTCTTCTTTAGAAAGAGGAAGACCAGTTTAATTGTCATTGTATGGAGGAGGAACCACATTATACCCAATACCCTCACCCTTTCTCTCTTTCCATTTTAATTGTTTCTCAATCATAGATTCAACTATAGCACTAGAGACATCGAATTTCTTAAAGTTGAATTCAGCGTTTCCAAATTTATTAGTTAATTTTGCAACTTCCAACTTAGAAGCGTCTAACTCGGCGTTAGCTCGGCAATTTTTTTTTTTGCATCTAAGTGGTGACAACACTTTACGCTAAAATCTGTTTGAAGTTTTGAGAAATCCTTTTGTTGTGCTACTAGTTTATCTTTTAAAGTTTTTTCAAGTTTCTTAAGGGTGAAATTTTCATGTTGTATGCCCTCCATTTCTCTAATCAGATTACTATTGTGAGCTCTATACAAATATACCTTATTAATGCAGGATTGAGAACAGAATTCAGAACTTACCTCAGATGAACTTGAAGAAGTAGAGGCCATGAAAGCAAACGGAAGATCCTTTACTTGCTCATCTGCATCATTCTCTTCTTTAGTAACATTAATCCAAGCAAAGTTAGCAGTCTGATTGTTGATGTTGAGTGTTTCCATCTAGTCATTCCAATCAAACTGCCGAGCCACCAATCACCGCTCATTCTCTCCAGTAACAGCTGCACTTTCTCCTCTAACACCACCTACTGGAAATAATGCCCTTTCCTTGTTTACCTCCCTAACGGGATTCTTGCATTCATGAGCAAAGTGGCTCGACCCGTGACAGTTATAACACCTTAGAGTCTCTTTATTGAATCCCATTTTCTTGTTAGCAATCAAATTCTAGTTGTTTCTGCATGTTCTCTTGGTGAGCTTCTTTGCTCTAAACACTGATATGGCTATTTTCCAAGAAATATCCATTTCCTCCACATCATCAGGTTGGATTTGATCCAACTCAGCAACTACGGCTGGTTGAACCAGATCTCCAGCAAGAAAAGCATTGTAGCATTTCATGAAACCTGCCATTAAGGCAATGTTTTCTTGAGTTTCCTTTGAAATAGTAGGAACTTGAGTGGGAGACTGACTGGAGGACCCGACAACTGATTGAGGCTTAGTTGCTGGAGCAGGTTTTTGAAAGAACACAAGTGCAGGTTGTGGTGGTGGTGGCTGAGTAAATTGACCTTGAGAGGACTTAAACATAGAGAAGTTGTTCCGAGCCTGCTGTGGCTGAGCATATTGACCTTGAGATTATTTGAACAAAGAAAAATTGTCTTGTGAATGAGAGCATTATTAGAAGCAACACTGTATCCAGCTGCGTTGTAGGAGTTGGCATGATTTATGGCTCGTTGCTTATCATCCATGTCACAGGACTTAATGATAGTCATCACCTATGACAAAGTTAATCTAGCTAGATCCTTTGTCTTCTTGATCACTACAACATTCATGTCCCAACTTTGTGGAAAAGAGTTGACCAACTTGTTATTTGTTTCAATAGAAGTCAGATTGATGTTTGCAGATCTCATTTCAGTAACCAACGCAACAAATCTTTGAAGATGTGTTTCCAAGGACTATCCCAGAACATTATTGAACATATTGAACTTTTGTCGCAACAGATCCTGTCAACTCCTTCTCATATCCTCGTTTCCCTCATACACTTTAATAAGGGCTTCCCATAATGCTTTAGCAGACTGTAGCTCTCTGAATCCTTGAGCAATTTCAGGTGAAAGTGTCATTGTTAGAGTAGCAAGGGCCTTCTCATCCTCTTCAATCTTTTCAAAATCCGTGCTGCTGTACATTTTGATGGGCTTAACAACTACTTCATCAGTATTTTCTCTCTAATAAGTGATAGGTTGAGGACCCCTAACAATGCTTCTCCAAATCTTTGTGTCCTTCATCTTCACATACTTCTCGAACTTGAACTTTTCCACTCAACAAACCCCTCATGAGACAGTAGACGGGGTACACGGGTAGCAGTTCCCATGATGGAATCCAACTCTTGATGCAAAATAGCATTTGATGAAGTGCATGTTACTTAATTGGTCCATTCTAAACTATAATCCAATCCAACTCTTCATTGTTTGATGGAATCCAACTCTTGATGCAAAATAGCATTTGATGAAGTGCATGTTACTTAATTGGTCCATTCTAAACTATAATCCAATCCAACTCTTCATTGTGTATCAAAAGTTCAATATTTATTGTATCAAAAACTAGTGAGTTTCTCACTCAACCCCGTGTTGACAAATATATGTTATTTTGTACGCATTTGCATGTTATCATTTGGTTTGAAGCTAAGGTGAAGAACACTTAGAGATGCCTTTAAGATTAAAATTAATAACAAGACTATTTATGCTTTTGTTTTGGATTATTTTGTAATTTCTTTAAACTTGATGTACTTGGATGATATTTTGTTATTTAAAATAATTAATTAGATATTGTCACATTTTAAATTGCATGATAGTACCTTGTGAGCTGTGAACCAAAGTTTACGGCCTGACATTTCCGCCTTAGATTGGGGTGTGACACGCCCCGGCAGTTCGACCTCCTCGCAGTTACAATGGTGCCACATGTATTAACAGGTCCGTGTCTTATCGTGTATACATAATATTTACAAGTTTGTGCTCAGGTTTGGGATACAGGTACACGATAAGTTTACATATCATATACAAATATACCGTTCGTATTTTATCGTGTACAAGTATACACGATATGCTAGCTCTAACGAGTCCCCCATAGTTTGTTGTAATAAACATCCCATTGAGCAGTTTTAGTCACCAACTGTTTTTAAGTTGCGTAGTATGCTATGGCATTTAAATATTATTATAAAGGTGAAAAGTAAAAATAAAAATAAACAAAAATAATTGGGCTATGGTAAATGATTGGACCATGCTAAAGAACTAGTTTTATAATTTAGTATTCTAAATTTTAGTGACGGCAGGTTTGGTAAGAGGTTATTATAGCCATTCGCATAATTCATTAATTCTATTGGATTTTTATAAAGTGAAAATTTCAATATTAATCTTTAGTTATATAACAAAAGTGATTTCATTTATATTTGAATTCTTGATTGTGCATTTGCTTTTGCTTGGGTTGCATTATTTGATTCACTGATGTAGCCTTTTAATCATTCCGTATAAGAGGAAGATGAATGTGCTATTTAAAGCCATAAAGTTTAAACTATAGGTATCACTAGTTTATAATTTTTTAAAGAAATACAAAGAAAAATTGTTAATTTAAGTACATTGATATAAATTCATGTAACACCAATAAGACATGTACTTCGCTTAACTAAGTTTTTTTTTTCCCATTTAGGATGGATGGGGCGCTTAACTTGCAAGGTTAGTGAGTAGTTGTGGGTTGTGCGAGTAGAGCTAGGTGGGCACCCCTGGTGAAGCAAGTAGGAGGAAGGGGGATGAAATCAAGTTCTACAACTTAGACTAGGGTTGAGCTAGAACCCTGAAGATATGAGAGTAGAAGGGAGGTAGGAATGTGAGGTGCCACACGGTATCTAGTTAGTGGGTTGAATTGGGTAGTGGACTGAGTTAGCACACTGCTCCGTCCAAATTTGGTTAAGTTGAGTAGAATTGGGTTGAAATACGCGACACAACATTACTGATTGGTTGATGAGGTTAATGCGGGTTATAGTGAGCTTCCGGGTGGGTGTCTCGTCCACGGTCCACCCTAAGAATCCCTTGGTTATGTGTCGCATACTAGTTGTTCTTCCACAATTATACACGAAGATGGCAACATTAGTTAAAATTGGGGTTAAATTGAACCACCAAATACTTCTCTCACATCAATGCGGCAATTGCATTTAGAAACCTATTTATGAAAATTATAGAGATCACCGCCACAATTCTTTTTCTAAGGTGGTAGAAATCGTCCATCTAAATCTCATAATGATAATGATTGTTGGGGTGACCAATCAAGTGTTGGAAATAATAATTTATGAAACCATTCAAATTTGCTATCCTTGACAAGGCGTGTGACATATATGCTTTTGAATTTAAGCATCATTGCAGCTCCCTAAGGATTAAAAAAGCTTCAAATTTAAGGAAATAGTTTGCAATGAAACACCTTAGCATATAAAATACACGTCTAACCACATTATTGAGCATTTTTATAATAATACTGTCACCTATTAATTAATCAAACTAAAGTCAGAAGATTTTGGAACGTCTTAACACATCTAGTCAAATTTTCTTCACTCATGATCTACAAAAATGATTGGGAGGTAGATGTCAGTCCAACATACACCAATTTAGGGACTTATACGTATAATCGTTGCTAGAGAAGTTCTTGAGTAACTTTTTACAAACAAAAAGGCTTGTAACTTAAATAAGATAACTTAAAATAAGTGAAGATACCATACACGACAAGGCTAGGTATAGTGGGGTGACGCCTTATGCCATCTTTACCATATAAATTTGTTAAAGCTCCGTCAAACCAATTCTTATGTGGGCGTCATGCACATGGAACCCTTCGGGCCACAATTTTTTCAGCCAATCATAAATATCCGTTCATGTTTATATAAAAATAAACAAATAATAATTGTGTTTTTATTAAACCATTACGTACTTTTAAAGTAAAAATAATAAACGTCTATGTGTAAGACCATCCGTAATGGAGACTAGTTGCGGCGTTATCCGGCGAAAACGCCGGGGGCACCCCTCCCCCGGCGTTATGGGTAGACGTTTTGGATTGGGCGTTTCCTACCAAACGCAAGGGTGACACGAATTTTGGGACCTATGCTGACCACCGCCATCAACCAAGCAATTAAAAACTATCATGTACAATATATTAAAAAAGAGGAGGTTTTCTGAGTTTTGAAGGGATGAGATGTCACCTTCTGAATAACTGGTCCACGGTTAATTTCTAATTTGTACCTTCTTTATCAAAGTGTTATGAAACCAGAACAAAAAATGGTTTTGAATCGGCCCATGAACCGACTAAGTTCAAATTGATTGTTATAGGTTTATAGCAATGAACCGGAATCTTCATTAACAGCTGAAACTGATCGAATCAGTCAAACCAGAACAAGTTGTTCGGTTAGGGTTTAGTTTAAGAGTTCAACGGCTTATAGTTCGGTTTTAAGGTTTGACGAACGGTTTAGTTCTAATGGTTCGTCAGGTTACAGTTTAGTTAACAATTTGACGGTTTACAATTTGAAATTTGATCCGACCATTTAACATTTATAATATGGACAATTTCATATATACCCCTACAAATATTAAAAACATCATATATATACACACGTAAAACTAAAAATATCATATATATCCAATAAATTAAAACAAATAATAAATTACCATGCTACCCTGGTTCGATTAAATGTGATAAAAAGCATACCATGTAGACCATTTGATGCGATAAATCTTTGAAGGGTTTGCAATTTTGAAGAATGACAAGAGATGATTGGTTGTCGTCAAAGATGAGAAACATTGATCAAAATAAAAATAATAACATAGGGGATATATATACAAGTTAATACTGAGCAATTGTAGATGTTTTTGTATATCTTAATATGAGAGTTACACGGATACATATAGATAACATAATCATGAAACTCTAGAGTCTATTCATATCCCTTGACTGCACATATTCCGAGTCTAATACTCCCCCGCAAGCCAAGGTCGGGGTTCGACCTGTAGCTTGGACCTTAAAGATAGGAACCGTTGTAAAAGTAAAGCCTTAGTAAAGACATCAGCAATCTGATCTTGTGTAGAGATGAATTGAACTGCTAGTTTTCGTTGAGCCACCTTTTCTCAAACAAAATGAAAATCAACTTCAACGTGTTTTGTTCTAGCATGAAAGACCGGATTTGCGGACAAGTAAGTAGCTCCCAAGTTATCACACCACAATGTAGGAGTTGTTTTTACAAGATAACACAATTCGCGTAAAAGCGTCTCGAGCCAAGTTAGTTCAGCAACAGAGTCTGCCAGAGCCTTGTATTCCGATTCCGTGGATGATCGAGAGACAGTCTTTTGTTTACGTGCAGCCCAAGAAATAATATTTTTACCCAAATAGATAGCAAATCCTCTGGTGGATCGACGGTCATCCGGGCAGCCAGCCCAATCAGCATCAGAGAAAGCAGTGAGAGACGCATCAGCATAAGCATGAAGTAAGGGACCCGAATCATGATGTAACAAAAGACCAAAATCAATTATGCCCTGAAGATATCGTATATGCGTTTAATCGCTGACCAATGATTGACAGTAGGAGAGTGCATGAACTGGCACACATTGTTAACTGCAAAGGCGAGATTGGGTCGAGACAATGTAACATACTGTAGTGCCCCAACCATTTGTCTATAGTGAACTGGTTTGTCATAGGGGGAACTGTCACCAAGTAATAGATTAGTAGATGAGGTCATGGGGGACGGGACCGGTTTAGCATGAGAGAGTCCAGCCCGACGAAGCAAATCCAAAATATATTTTTTCTGAGACAATATAATGTCTTTGTTGATATGTACGATCTCAATGCCCAAAAAGTAAGACAGTTTCCCCAGATCCTGAAGGGCAAAAGTGGTACTTAAACAATGAACCACGTTGTCAATAGCAGCAGAATCATTTCCTGTGAGGATAATGTCATCCACATAGACCAACATGTATAACAAAATTTTTCCTGAGGAGTAAATAAACAAGGAGGGATCAGTTTTGGATCCTCGAAAACCGAGACTATATAAAGCTGAAGATAGTCGATCAAACCACGCCCGAGGAGCCTGTTTAAGTCCATAGAGAGACTTATGAAGAAGACACACGTAGTCTGGTTTCTCAGGGTTAACAAAACCAGGCAGTTGTTGTAAGTAAACAATCTCTTTGAGATCCCTATGTAAGAATGCATTTTTCACATCCAACTGTCGTAGAGGCCATCCTCTCGTAACAGCGATAGACAAGACGGTACGAATTGTAGTAGCCTTGAAAACCGGGCTAAATGTATCATGATAATCCACACCTTGTTGTTGACAAAAACCTTAGCAACCAAACCTGTCTTGTAACGCGTGACAACCCCAGTTTGGTCCTGTTTCATTTTATACACCCATTTGCAATCCACAACATTACTATTAGGATGACGCGGTATTAAAGACCATGTGCCATTCCGAATAAGAGCTGAATATTCATCAGCCATAGCTTTGCGCCGGTGGGGATCTTTGTTGGCAATGTTAAAGGAAACGAGTTCGGTATCTGGTGAGATATAAGTATTATGTGCAGAGGGATTGTATCGGTCAGGTTTTTTTGGGTTAGGTCGTAGATTTGATGGACGTGTGCGAGGGGGCGGTGGTGGTGGAGGAGCAGGAATGGGTGAGGATGGTTGAGTCGAAGTTGGAGAAGGGAAAGGAGAGTGTTCTAAGGAAACAGTAACAGTAGATGCTGGTGAAAATATTGGAGCTATGGGGGAAGAGGGTTGGGCCAGGTTTGGAGCTGGAGAAGTTATGTTATTAGTTGACTGGGTCAACGGAGTGATAGGAGGGGATGTGTGAGAAGGTGAGATGTGGGTCGGTGAGAAGTTGGGTTGGGCTGAAGGCATTGACCTCGGGACTGGATAGGAGGAGTAGTAAGGTGATGTTGGTGTAGGATTCGATTGTGAGGAAATGGGTGATGGCTGAAACGGGAAAACATGTTCATGGAATAGAACATGATGAACTACATACATCCGATCTGTTTGAGGATCAAAGCACCTGTACCCAGGATGTAAGGTGCTGTAGCCAAGGAACACGCACGAGATGGACCGAAAATCCAGTTTGTGAGGATTGTATGCTCGGAGGTGTGGATAGCATCGGCACCCAAAGACCCGAAGAAAGGAGTAATCGGGTTTGTGTCCAAAAAGATGTTCAAACGGAGACATATGTGAGTTGGAACGGGAGGGCATCCAATTAATTAGATATACTGCGGTGCCAAAAGCAAAGTCCCAAAATTGTTGTGGAACGTGAGACTGGGCAAGTAAAGTAAGCCCAGTTTCAACAACATGACGATTTCGCCGCTCAACGATGCCATTTTTTTCGCTTGTGTGTGGACATGAGAGTCTATGTATGATACCACGTTCCAAAAAGAAAGGAGATAATTTGCGAAACTCGCCTCCCCAATATGTCTGAATAAATTTGAGTGTTGTTTTAAATTGCGTTCAGCCATTGTGATGAATTGCTTAAAAGTAGCAAATACATCAGATTTAAGTTTTAACGGGAAAAACCACATGAATTTGGAATAGTGATCCACACATAACAGAAAATAATTATGACCTTCATATGAGGAAACAGATGCAGGTCCCCATACATCACAGACAACTAAATCCAAAACAAGTGAACTGCGATAATCAGATAAAGGTAAAGATAGTTTGCTAGATTTTCCAATAGAACAAGAGTCACAAACAAAACTAGAAGGTTTATCAGAAACATGTAAAGAATACTTTGAAAACATAAAATTTAAAAGTTGATGATGGGGGTGCCCAAGTCTTTGATGCCAAGTCTTGGAGGCAGCACGAGCAGTGGAGAAAGCAACTTTGGGAATATCTTGTATACGTGGAAGACAAAATGTATAGAGACCATCATTGCTGCGAACCGTGAGGAGGGTAGTGTGGGTAACCTTGTCCTTCACAGAAAAGAAATCATAGTGAAATTCATAGAATACATTATTATCACGACAGAATTGTTGTACGGAAATGAGATTTTGTTTAAGTTGAGGAACATGAAGAATATTTTTGAGTAATAGGGTTTTGTTTGGTGAATAGTAACGAGTTGACCCAATATGAAGAATAAGAAGAGGCTTACCATCGCCAACATGAAGATTGTCCCCACCTAGGTATGGCTCAGAATAGTTAAAGCTGGAAAGATAAGGGGCAGCATGGTTAGTAGCACCTGTGTCCGGTCTCCAAGAAGTGGAAGCTTGAGAGCGAACATTAAAGTAATTGGCAGATGGTGATCGTCCCCGAATGGTAGCGATATCCCTGTTTGGACACTGAGAGGGGATGTGGGCAATGCCACATCGATTACATGTTCCATAGACAAGATTTTGGGTAGAGGCCCATGGGAAAGGTTGCGATTGTTGGTAGTGTTGGGTGGGTTGCGTGTGTTGTTATTTTTGTAGGAGCCCCTGCCACGAAGATTTTTTTGACCACGATCCCAATTATAACGAGACTGGTTGGTGTAATATGCTTAGGATTGTGATGGAGCAGGTTGGAGACGAAGTTGATTCACAAGTTGCTGTAGGGCTTGAGTGGTGGGGTTAGGGTTAGAACCGAGAAGGCCAGGAGAGGGTGAGATGGGGTTGGTCACGGCTGAAAAAGCTTGAGTAGGGGGGACGGTTTCAGATTTTTTGACCAAAAAATCAAGATCAAAAAGTAATGCATGTAATTCATTAAAGGCTTACATATTCGAGTCTAATAATACATTATGTAATGGAAATTGGTTGAATGGTCTATTCGTTAAAAAATGGACATATATGAAAGTTTAAATTTTAGAAAAATAATGGTGAAATAGTCATTTATTAAATTCTTATTAATTAATGTGGGTATATATGATACTTTAACTATTTTATAAGGGTATATATGATATTTTAATTATCTCTTAAGAGCATATCTTATCTTACTTTTTACTCTACTGATAAACAAAAATAATGATGATGATGTGCCATAACCACATTAAATCATAATTTCTAATTTCTAATCTCCTTAATCCATGTTATGTTATCCATGGGTCATGTGTTGAAATCATTTTTGACAATTGGATTATAAAATAGTCAACTATTCATTCTAATATTCTAATATTTCATCACATTCATACTAACTATCAATGGGTCATGTGTCAAAACCATTTTAGCAATTGGGTTATAAAATAGTCACGAAATTAATAGGTAAAATATTTATTTAAGATCAACAAGTAGAACTATGGAAAACAAGTAGAAAATAGTGTTGTTTTGTTCCTTCGATGTCCATTGTTTCTCATGAACATTATCAGTGCATTCTCGGGTTTAAAATACAAGAAAAAAGTGATAAGATTGGATAGGGGAAGTAAGGAAAAGAAATTATATAATTAAAAGGAATTCTCGAGTTAAATAAAATAAAAGAAAATAAAGTGTTAATTACATTCTTGAGTTAAATCGGAAGAAAAAGATAGGGAAAAAATTGTAACTTTACATTATGTACTCATAGCAACATGGAAAAAAGAATTATGATAGGATAAATTAGTAATATTGTAATGGGCTATAAACTTTCCTTCACAATCATGTCATATTTGGCATGAAAGTTTTAAAGAAAAAAATGTCTAAGTTTTCTTTCTATTATATTTTTTTTAATAAAAAACTCAACAATGAAAAAATAAAAATTTTCTTTCTTTTCTTTTCTAACCCCTTAAATAAGAAACTCAAGAATGCAGTGTATATGTTGCATTATTAAGGATAACTAGTAGACATATTTGAATACTTGTGATAAAACAATAAATGTATATAAAGCCATAAAGGGATTTTATTTTATCAAATTTTTAAATTTGAGATTACAGACTTCTTATTGTTTGTACAATATATTTCATTATTTACCTTTAATTGTGTTCATTTATTTCAAATAGCAAACTTTATTTTTCATCATTTAACATATCCCGTGTAATACATGGGTTCAAAAGCTAGTATATAATATTTATAATGTCGGTAAGAATATATATGAAATAATTGGTGTAATATTAACTTGCTCATTTTAGGAAAATGAAGTTATGAAGATGCATATTCATGAACTTTTAAATCATGAAACTATGATAACCGGATGGCTTGATTTATTTACTTTTCCTAAACTACAAAAATCTAATACATTTGTTACGTTTGGAATCGGTTAGATTCTGGTTTTAAACAAGACATATCAAATCAAAATAATTACTTTAAAAGGAAACTAAAAAACAAATAAAACATGATTATTCAATTAGTTTATTTATGTCTTTGTGTTGGACAGTTTGGATAGACTTGTCGGGTTAAACATTTAGTTGATAGTTAACTTTTTAATAGTGCCACCTTTCAAGGGCACACTTTGTTTTAGGCCGTGGGTAGTGGCTCGTGAAAGACGGAGCGCGGTCCAGGTGGCCGGTGATGTGGCTCGCGAACACCGCTACACCGGTCAGGTGGCCGTTGGCTAGTTTAAATTGTTTTTTTTTTTGTTTTTTTACTAAATAACACATTATAAATAACTACCCCATTTTATAACAATAACACACCATTCTCACTTCATTTCTCTCTAATAATTTTAGAATTTACAAAGTTACAAGCCATGTCGAGTTGGGGCAACATCAACTCAATTTCCAGAGGAATGTAACTACATGGACGACGATTCGTTTCAAGAGTTCATTGGGATGTCACAACCTGATTTTTCGGTCCCGGAAACACAACCGGAGCCGGCAAAACGATCCCACAAAAAGAAGGGGAAGAAGACCGGCGAAGCGGATGGTCTCTCGGCACCGGAGAAGCGGAAGACTACTTCGTGGTCTAAAGACGAGAAGCTTGCGTTGGCGAAAGCTTGGATTGAAATATCCCAAGATCGGAACGTGGGTAAATTATTTCGTGAATTTTATTGTTTGATATTTCTTTTAAGTTTTATGTGTACTTATTATATTTTCTGTTATTTATTTTGTAGCCGACTTTCAAAAAGCTCGAGTTTTTTGGGTCAAGGTTCGGGAATGTTTTTATGAACAAGTGGGGAGTAGGGCTCGTACCGATAATATGATATCGGGTCGGTGGACCGATACTCGTAAATATGTAGGATTGTTTACCAACATACATAACCGCAATGCTAACCGAATGCGGCCGAGTGGGTCCGATGATCTCGCGGTTTACCAATTCACTTGTGATGAATGGTAACAAGAGGTGTTGCGGAGGTATGGGGTGGTGAAGACGTTTGACGAGGGCTACTTGTGGGAGGTGTTAAGAAAGTGCTCGAAATGGATTGAACTATGTGCGGAGGACATGGGCGATGGGGCAAAACGTACAAAAACTAGTGCGTCCGGCACATACGTCTCTTCGAGCGGGTCGGAGAATCATATTGACTTCGACCTAAACTTGTCCGAAGGTGATTTGAAAGACCAAGGTTGTAGCCGCCCTCCGGGTAGGGATCGTGGGAAAAAAACGGTTGCTGATGGCGACTATAAAAAAGAAATTAAGGAATTATCAAGTGGCATCCACTCGATTGGTGAAGCTCGACACAAAAGAAACCGTTTCAAGAGTTTGGCTTTTCTAGCCAAAGACTTTAGCCACCTACCGCCATACGACCAAGCGCTAATGGAGGAAGAAAAAGAACGTATTCGGAAGGAATTGGCAACACAAAAATAAAAGCGCTATTTATATGTATTTTTTTATTTTCCTTTTTATTTTTCTTTTTATTTTCCTTTTTATTTATGTTTTAATGAAGTATTTTAATTTATATTTGTGTATATAACAAAAAAAAAACAATCAAGCCCCTGACCACCCTCTGGTGCTTGGTTGAGGGGCTTGATCCTGTGCCATATCAACGCTTACGTGTCAGATTTTTCTTGGCTCACTTGGGGCTCAACCAAGCCCCATTACCCTTAGCCTTATAGTGAGTTATCAATTCTAAGGTGGAGTATTAGGGGTGGATTGAGAATTATAGTGAAGTATGGTAAAAGTATGTAATATTTCTATATATAAAAGTACATTCAAAGATTTTTTCAATTGGTTGAGGGTCCATGACCCCAGAGACCCTAATTGACAATGGTGTAGCCGAGCTACCCACATTAACCCGATGCTTACCCGACCATGACCCCAGAGACCCTAATTGAGATCAAGTTTAAGTTGTTTAAGCTTTAACTATGTTGAAAAGATTGTTTAATTAGTCCACATGATTAAATATTAGTTCAAATATCAAGTGTAATTTGATTATTTTGTCTGCTTACTAGCCTCTCTATTGTAATTATATCATTTTAGTTTGAAAGCTAAATATCAAGTGTAATCTAACTATACTATTAAAACAATGACTTTAACTCAACATGGTCTTTTCCTATTCGTGCATTATTAAACTTTTCATTTTTATCTACCACTTCTCTATTTTTTATGTGAATAAATAAAATTCTAAAATAAATTAAAATACTAAACAATCAATGATTATTAATAATTAATAGTAATTATTATTAAATATATTTAAAATCTGGTCAAACATTTCCTAATTAACCTATTAATGTAATGGGTTGAGTTATTTTACAAATGCCAACAAAAATGAGAAGTATGAGAAGCCATAATTAATTGAAAATAGGGACCAAAGGTAAAATGGTATAAAAGTAATTGTGCACATTTTCTTTCTCCACATGCAAGTCACATGTTAATTCCCCCATCATTTTTGAACGTCTATAATTTTCATATGATATTTTTTTTAAATAAAATTCACCATAATTTTTTTATATTTAATATGAGTATGATTTTGTTATATAGGAATAAAAAATATTTTACGTCATTGTGTCTTTTTTCTTACCACTGTGTCTTTTTTTCGTCATTGTGTCTTTCTGTTTGTTATATGTAAGGCCCCGATCCCCTACTTGGACGTTGGATTTACTCATAAACACAGTTCTAAATATCAGAGTTAATTAAAACTTTACATGGAATAGATAAATGTTAACCATTCATTACATGAGTCTCAAATTATAATAATATAAAACATCTTTTTTTAGTTCAAACATTAACAACTAAGTCATCAGATGCCAGTTTCTTTATTCATCTGCCACGTGTCCCCCTTCAAGCCAGTTGTCTCATCCTACTCACCTGCGTGCATACTAAAAGTCAGCTACGCTGAGTGAGTTCTAGTTAATCAGGCAACATACATTTATACACTAACTTTCATATACACATCCGAAGATACAAATTATATACTTTACCTGTTACCTTTCTTTCGTACATTCATATATTCATAAATACATTCTTTCATACTATCACACTTTCAAACTTTCATACTAGAATCATAACTATATTTACCATCTCAGATATTAGTAGGGTCTGGTCCCTTCTATCTCAGATATTATTAGAGTCTGCTCCCTTTTATCTCAGATAATAGTAGGGTATGGTCCCTTCTTTCCATACAACCATACAGACACTCCTTTACACATATGTTTTATTATATAATTTCATATATACTCGTAATCATTCATGTATCACTCATACATCTGTTATAAAACTCACCTTCCCTGGCGATAAGTGCAATATCCGAAGGTCGTTCACGTACAGACAAGCATTCATTCATAAATCATATAAGGCATACACTTACCACTTAGGGTAAGTGTATTAACTAATCACATTGATTATGCACACAACCCTGAAAACATAACAAGGAAATGGGGCTAGAAACTCACCTGAGCTTGGTTCCTCTCAGAGTTAATGGTAACTCCTTTCTTTAACAGGGCACGACTAACTGTATAACAATTACACGCATCAATGAAATATCACTACCCAAACCGTATTTCTAGTTTATTATAACCCTCAACGAATGAGGGTCCGGGGGCAGCGCCTATGGCAGCAGGGTTCTAGGGGCGGAAGCCCCTAGCAGGGTCCAAGGGGCAGAGCCCCTGGCTGGGGTCGAGTTATTCGCTACTAATTTGTTATAACGAATGGCCTCTGATTAAGCCTCATTCGTTATCCCATTTGTTATGAAGAATGGTTCCATTCGTTATAACGAATGGTTGATCTAGGACGAATGAGTGCACAACGAATGGCTAAGGCCATTCGTGCTTACCATACGACGTATGGGAGGCTCATTCGTTACTTGAGCATACAGATGTAACGAATGACTTGATTCGCTGTCCTAATTATGGCGAATGGATAAATAACGAATGATGAGTGCCATTCGTTAAGTCATTAAGACGGATAAAGGGTTCATTCGTCATGAAGACACGCGAATGTATCCTATTCGCTATGGTTTTCTAACGAATGACCAATGATTCATTCAGCATAACGAATGAGCATTAGTTTTTATCCAAAAATTTGACTCATATGTCAAAGTCAAAATCGTCAAGAACAGTCAGCGCACCAAATCTGAAATTAAACCTCAAATAATGATGAGACAACACGATTTTGGTATCGTTGAGCTCGGAATCACAGCGCCTAACAACCCTAACCCTCCAAACATTCAATTTTTACGTTTAAAAGGTGCGTTTGATCATTGTTTAAACCCGGTTCATTAATCAATCAATTAACCCATCAAATATTAACGAATTTCAGTAAGGTTTGTTGCGTTGGATTCGTTTTTACCATTTATACATAGATCTAGGATTACTAAACGAGCCGACAAGTGTTTTGTTATAAAACGTACCTTTAACGAATCGGTTTCGCGAACACGATCTAGTTTTGATGTAGGTTTTGGCTCGTTACGATGTTCTAACACTATCAAGCTCAGGTTCTCAACTTCGAATCTTGGTTCGGGATAAAGTAGAGTGTGTGTGTTTTTGAAGTTGTAGGCTATGGTGTAGAGATATAAAAATGGAAAGGATTAGGGTTTAAGGGGTATTTATACTCCCTTAAGCCCATAGACCTAAGGCCCATTCCATCCCTTATTCCATCTTTTAAATGTCCAAGCTCACCTTCTATTAGTTTATAGTTTATTTATCTAAACAGATAAACGACACACTTTTAAATCAACAAAAAATATTTTATTTATTTTTTTCAAAAGCAAGATGTTACATTATTGTGTTATTTCGCCATTGTGTCTTTCAACTAATCATTGTGTTTTTTTTAAATACTAATAACACCGTTGTATAATAAAATGTAAATATAATGAAAAATACCAACAAATTATCTAATACATAAGACACAATGATGACTACATATTCCACAACAACCTGAAACATAAAACACAATAATAAATACATATAACAACACAATGGCCTGAAATGTAAGATGTCACACCCCAACCTACGGCAGAAATACCGGGGCGTGGACTGATTGACACAGCTCGCAAGGTTACTATCACGAAAAATTATAAATTTAAATATCTATTTATTTAATTCAAATAACACCATTATTCATTACAAAAAGAAAACCGAAGTAAACAAAACATTAAATAATTCAAATGAAAATTCATAGTCTCAAAAATAACTCTTCTAGCATAAGTCCTTAAAACAATTCTTTTAAGTCCACACTTCACATCAAACGGTGACCTGCATATGCGTTGAAAATAATATAGTTTGTCAACACGAGGTTGAGTGAGCAACACACCAGTTCAGTTATATATATATATATATATATATATATATATATATATATATATATATATATATATATATATATATAAATACGTAGCTGCAACGAGTCATATGAGATTAACAAATCAACCATTGAGCAAATAAAATGAGATGTCGAAAAGCACAAGGCTATAACGACTAGCGTATGATCATACTATTTTCTAAGATTATGCTGGACCTCTCCGAATGCGGTTCACATTGAGCACATACACATATAACAAGTATGGCATGAGATTAGTTAACACATAAGACAAACAGTTGCAGTTTTGTGTATAGATAAATGTGAAAATATACTAAGTTATGCATATGTCCCCAAAAGTGATAAAACGAGTAAAAAGGGGGATGTGGTACTCACCTCAAAGACGAACGAGGATGGTTAAGATAGTGAGAATGGGGAAACAAATCACACGCGGACGATAAAGCCTAAGGGAATAAAGAATATACTTGAAATGATGATCTTAATCACGATATGAGTTAAATGATAACCATTTAATAATATTATATTTGTAAAATTTATTATTAAACTATTATTTTTGGTTTGAGAAGACATAACTCAATAAAATATTATCTTTAGTTTTATAACGAAAATTACTTGATTTATACATATATAAAACGTTAGTTTTGAAGTTATAATCTCCTTTATTTATATATATATATATATACGAAGAAAAACGTGCATTAGTAATATATATATATATATATATATATATATATATATATATATATATATATATATATATATATATTTGAACGAAAACGTGGATTAACGAGTATTATAAAGCCGGTTTTTAGTGAAACGATCTTGTTCAATCATTATTAAACATTATTATTATTATTAAACTTTGATAATCAATTTAATGAAAACCCTTTTTAAAAGAAAAAAAGAAAAACGGGTGGAGGGGGATTTGAACCCGCGACCTGAGTTTGATACACACACAGACCAACCAACTGATCTGCGAGCTCGATTTGATTAAAAACCCAGACCGTTTAATTATAAACTAGATCTGATTTTGCCCCCTTTAACCAAGAACCTTAGAATCTGCAATTAACCCAATACGTTTATTAATAATCAAAGCATGTTTAGGGGTATTGATCCCCATGAGATCGCGATCAAACCCTTGTGTTTAATTACCTTCTATGGTGAAAATAAGAGGAAGAACCACGAAGAACAGGGCCGGCCAAGAGACGCGATGAACGAGCTATGTAACAACTGTTATTATCCAATTATATATAGGGTTAATGACGGCGAGTAATCAAGGAATGAATCCTTACAATTAATTGGATTAATAACAAGGTTATCGTGTTCATCAGTGATTTAGGGTTTTCGATTAGGTTAAAGCAGGAAAAACGAATCAATTGGTGTTATTAACCTAATCAAATCGTCGGTGAGCCGCGTTTTACAAAAATAAACAATTTCCAAATTCAAACTTTGATTATAAACAAATTATGGACAGCTAATCAGTTGATTGATTGGTTTCGGGTATACCAAAAACATGAATATGGGTTGGGTATGGTCATGGATTATCCATCTAGTAACATGGGTTATAATAGAATTTACATACAGGCCCCTCAAGTTTGGAGATGAATATATAAATGGATAGGACTTTATGTTTTGGGTTAAAAATGTCAAAATTAAATAAGTGTTGCGATAAATAAATATTATAGTAATTGTAACTCGATAAGTTCGGGATTTTATTAATTATAGAGCCCGGACCTGTAAATGGGCCGGGTAACGGTTACAAAATAAAAGTGAAAAACCCGAAATGTTACGGTATCCCCCTACTTTTGGGAATTTCGTCCCGAAATTAGAGAATCCGCAACAACGAAAAGATGAGGGTATTGGAGTTTCATCTGGTCCTCACGCTCCCACGTAAACTCGGCGCCTTGCTTAGAATTCCAACAAACTTTAACCAAAGGAATGCGACTTCGTTAGTAACTTTATCCATATGATCTATAATCTCAACGGGTTGCTCAACAAAATGCATAGTCTCATCGATACTAACTTCATTGAGCGGGATGTGGAGATTACCCTCGGCAAGACACTTCTTGAGGTTAGAAACATGAAACACCGGGTGAATAGAGTTCATGATGTGGTGTAAAACCCACATGTTTTCCTAATAGTTTTTATGTTATTTTGTTCTTAAACGTTAATGAATATCAATAGTTTTTGCGTGAATTTACACGTTTGTGTATGTGATAGGTCACATGTTGAAGAGAGCGAGAAAACGAGTTAAATGGAGAAAGAATCATCTAAAACGGAGCTCGGATAAAACCGGTACGCGCGTACGAAGATAAACGAGCTGGAAGTCGAAAAATGTCAGAAAATGGCATGGCCGAGCTACGCGACTAGGTCATACCATTCAAGCAGCATGTGGTGGATTCCAACATGTCCCAAGGCTGCCAAGAACAGCCAGAAATCATAAAAACGTCTATTTTGTCTTCTAGTGGGCCTAGTGGGCTTGTTTTGACATATTTTATATTAGGAAGGAGGTGTTTAAATATATATTTAAACTGTAACATTCGTTACTTCTCAAAACCGAAAACTCGACCCATTTTAAATTTTTGGTTTTGTTTCTATTTAAATTTATATATTTTTATAATATTATTAATTAATCTCAATTTTCATTCATGTATTTTATGTGATCATTTCTATGCAATTATACATTTCACCACCTTTGTAGTATTAAATACTCATTTAAAACATTCATAATCAAGATCAAATATTTAAGTACATGTCCAATGCAATTTACTATAATTATTATTTAACTACAACTACTACTTTTTTATTATTATTATTATTAATTTTATTATTATCATCATCTTTTCATATGTTACTTAACTAATAAAAACTAATGAATGTTTTAATTCAATAAAATTTATTAAAATAGTTAAACCTTTTGAATATCCTATTAAACAATCTTTAATTTGTGTTTTAATTATATTAAATATGATTAATTTTCATAATTTCCTTAAGACATAACAACTCTATATTTTCAATATAAAAGGATGACAAATCTTCCATTATTTTGACACCTCAATCCATTCTTTTCTTAAGTTTAAAAGCACTAACAAGTAAGTTCTTACCATTTCAAACATTTTATAGCTTTAGTTTTGATTTTATCTTGAATGTTCATACTTGTTCAGAAGTTGTTCTTCATGATCATGTTACTTTTATCATAAAAATATTATATTTTGGTTTTAAGAATCATTATAATCATGGATATCCAAGATGAACACTTTGATTTTTCTAAATCTTGGATCAAGCCTAGTTATTTTGCAAGAACAAACATGAATATATATTTATCTAAATCTTATGATTCGTTGATCATCATAACTTATAAACTTTCTTTAAATAAGATTATTTATAAAAATTTCTTTTATTTAAAATATTTACAATAGATATAACATACTTCATATCTTTGAATTAATAATTGAGTAAATTAATTATTGTTTATTTTATTTCAACATAACTACTATTTATGAGAATTATTTAATTAATTATGTTACTTGGAAACAAATGTTTAATCATAAATTGTTATTAATATTATTATTTAATCTTATATTAATAAGTTATAATTATTTGTCTACAAAGCATTCTTCAACTAATAAACATCAAATGATTTATATTAAATTTATTCATTTTTGTTAAACTCATTAAAAATCCCAAGTCCCCATTTACCATAAGTTAATTAACTTTATAATTCTGGTTACTAGTCCTTGATTTTTTTGTATCTTCGTTATTATTTATAGTTTCGTGAGATTCAATTGCTTCGTTTGTTAACTCGCTTTCGGTTATTTGTTTCAAGTTGTCTCCAATATCAAAGGTGAGTTTCTCACACCCCCTTTTTAATGCTTTCACATATTTTGGGGGTAGCATATATATCCTATCAACATTACGATTTCGTTTATTCATTATTTACAAACTACAAGTCGTTTACATGGACTTGTGTGTTGATTTGCTTACTTGCTCAAAGATTACGTGCTTATGGTTTCCTTATTAAGTATGATCATACGCCCCTCTATGCACTCTCGATGTTATGAGTGGAATAGGGACCCCCGATCCGAGTACGTTGGTTGTTACCAACGGAAAGGACACTTACTTGCGCTATTATCCGAGTACATTTGTGCACAATCCCAACTGGAAAGGACCTTACTTGCTCATTTACACTTTTTCATGGAATTGTGAATTTTTATGTACTTATATCAATACTTGTGTGAACTCTCCAACTATTCATATAGTTGACATTATTTTATATATATGTTACAGGTACATCTATTCGAAGTTGACACATGAAGAAGACATTAGAACTTAGGGTATATCAATAAATGTATAAGTTGTAAAATTTGACATTATTTTATATATATGTTACAGGTACATCTATTCGAAGTTGACACATGAAGAAGACATTAGAACTTAGGGTATATCAATAAATGTATAAGTTGTAAAATTGTTCTTGTAATTTTCCATGTATTTCTTGTTACAAACTTGTGTACTTGATGTTTAAATCAATTAATGATAATATTGTCAATTAATAGTGTCACATGTGTTTTG